>NC_070601.1:2109188-2134188 GCF_027409825.1 Scomber japonicus
CTTCTTTCTTCCCTTCCTCCCTCCCTCCTTCTCTCTGTCCTTCCTCCATCCTTCCATCCTCCCTTCCTTTCAATGAGTGTCCTATAAAGGGTTAACTTGTATTCAGTCGTCCTCGTGCCCTGTTTGTTGGTTTTTCCTTGTTTATATGTCACGTGTCTCTGGAAGTTTATTGCACATCATATAATTTTCCCTCTAGTTTTGCATGTCGTGCTAACCCTTAAACAGGCCTTACTAGTTATGTCATTTGCACCTAAAGTAAGGAAGGAAGGAAGGAAAGGAGGGAGGGAAGAAGGAAGGAAGGAAAGGAGGGAGGAAGGAAAGGAAGGAGGGAGGAAGAAGGAAGGAAGGAAGGGAGGGAGGGAGGGAGGGAGGAGGAAGGAAGGAAGGAAGGAAGGAAGGAAAGGAGGGAAGAAGGAAGGAAAGGAGGGAGAAAGGAAGGAATGTTGGAAGGAAAGGAGGGAGGAAGGAAGGAAGGTAGGAAGGAAAGGAGGGAGGGAGGAAGGAAGGAAGGAAAGGAGGGAGGAAGGAAAGGAGGGAGGAAGGAAGGAAGGTAGGAAGGAAAGGAGGGAGGGAGGAAGGAAGGAAGGAAAGGAGGGAGGAAGGAAGGAAGGTAGGAAGGAAAGGAGGGAGGGAAGGAGGAGGAAGGAAGGAAGGAAGAAAGAAAGGAAGGACAGATGAAGGAAGGAAGAAAGGACAGAAGGAGGGAACATTTACCCTAACAGCTGAACTTAGATCTAAGGAAGGAAGGAAGGAAGGAAGGACAGAGGAAGGACCCGGGAGGATGACAGGAAGGTTAAAGAGTCTGTATCTCCTGGTGCACGTTGTCTGTTTAAGGGCTAAATTAAAGGTGTGTGTGTGTGTGTGTGTGTGTGTGATGCATTGAAGAAATGTTATATAACTAATTTCTCTTTTCCAACACGCTTCCCAGGAAGAACCGCTTCAAAGGGTATGTGCAAGTTTAGTGTGAACAAACAAAATGGATTGTACAGTCATTATATCAGTGCTAGGACAATGCAAAATAACCAACTACAGAGACAGGGAAGAAGATCCTTGCCTGTAAAGATGGGTTTTTAGAAGCCACTTAAAATAGTCTAAAGATTCAGCAAATATGATGAATTGAGGAATGATGGAGTTCCCTATTTTCTTGTCTTGTAAAAGTTCGGAAAGAAGCTGAAATGCCAAATACTCCCTTGTGATTATGTAAAGAGTTTTATTGCCTCTGTGCTCTGCAGGAAGAATGATCCGAGCTCGCGGCCCCACTCCTGGCACACGTCCAAGCTGACAGAAGAGGAGTCAGAGCCTCCCGGGAAAGAGGCCACCGCAGCACCAGTTTGGCAGCCAAAACATGAAGCAAGGTGAGCCACAATCGTTGTAGCCGCTTTTGGTGTGAACCAGGGCAGAATATAGTTTTTATTTACAGCTTTCGACATGAGGGTTCAATATAACGGCTAATTTTAAAATGAAATGGTAGAATAGAGTAGAGGTTTTCATTCCTGATCTAGACGGAGAGTTTTCTATTCTCTCATTTTAAAGAACAGGTGTAAAGTGCCCAATAGATTTTTGTGGTGTAGTGCTGTTTTAAGACAAACTTCAGCTTTTTTACAGGGATTTGTTACCTAGGAATAAACAAAATTAACCAAATGAAGAGGGATGACTTTAAAATTGTGATGAATCAAATTCTATCTTTTTTATCTGCTCTTGCACACCAGGCCTAAAGAGTCTTCCGTTCAAGGCGTCCAGAACAAACAGCGTCAGCTAACCAGCCAACTCAGCTCAGTGAACAACATGGAGAGAATAGAGCGTCCCTCACATCCTCACCCTCAGGGTCGTCTCTCCCCGACGAAATATGCCAGCAACCCTGAGCCACACTCTGGACCAGGAGGCAAAAGAGACTCTGGGTTCAGCTGTTTTGCCAGCAACACGAGTCCTGTTCATGACGCCAGCACGTCTTGTAGGAAAGGTACGAGTACTGAAAACATTTTCTTCAAAGGCCTTCAGACTGAAGGGACATTTCAGACCGAGCGGCCCAAGTACCTGCAGCCGACGCTGGGGAGTGGTGGCTGGGAGGGTTCGCGGGTGGAGGAGCAGCTCACTTCTCGGGTTTCCAGTGGCGTCAGGCCCAGCACTGGCCCAGTGTGGCAGGTACCAGAGAAGAAGTCCCAGTCTCCTCCTCCTCCGCCTCCCCCCCTGCGTAGTGACAGTTTTGCTGCCACAAAGGTGTTTCCTTACTCTGAAGGGCCTGGTGGTCCAACAAAGAGCAATGGCAGATCGTCAGAAAAACAGACAGAAAGTAACGACCAGAATGGTCTCAGGTCCCACCAGGAGAAAACCTCAGAGGCCAGACGTAGCCTCAACCCCTTACCCACCAAAGACTTCCTCCATCCCAAAACGGCAGCTGATCACAACCACAACCAGCTACACCCGAACAAACTTTTCTCCCTGTCCAGCAATGATGTCAGACAGACTCATTACACCCATGTACCTGCCCACCAGAGGCAATATAGTGACGAAAGTCCCCTCTACCTCCAAACCAGGTCAGCTCCTCCCACCAAGACTCAGAGTGTAGGAAACTACTATCGCAGCCTCCAGGACCTGCCCACAAACGTCTTCAGCCGCAAACATATACGGCACTCCACAGCATCCATGGCAGGCTATGCTGCAAACCCAAACCTGGAGAACGGGGCATACAACAGATACTACGGCCTGGTCAACAAGCATTCAGTTCAGACTTGCGAGTACCAGGTCAGGCAGGGCAAAGTTGAGGTCCGGAGAGGGGATGCAGAGAGATCCCACTGGGTAAACATCAATGAACAAGGCTTCCCAATGACATTCAAGGCGAATGTTAAGTCAAAGTACTCTCAACCTCAGTCCCAGATGCCTTACAGTGACAATAAGGAGCGCAATGGCCATTCTCATCTGGGAAACGGCCTACATTATGAACACCAAACCTCTGAAGGTCCTGTTCGAAGCCGCAGCCCAGAGGAGGCTGCTAAGAGAGGCGAAGCACAATTTAATGACATAAAAAGACTGTTACCAACTAATCAAAGTAATGATCACAAGGGCAGTCTGTCAAGGCACCAAGACCCATGGGTGCCTCAAGAAGACCACCGAATATCCCCCCTGAAAACCCCTCTTCTCCACTCCCTGGCCCAAGAGAGTAGGAGTCTGGCTGAGAGGCAACAAGCATCTACAACCGCAGGTGTCATGTCCACCCAGGATGTTGGTGACACCATGGCCGCCGGTGGTGGGAAAGCAAATCGGCGCAGTGACCGGTATGCCACCACCCTCCGCAATGAGATCCAGCAGAAGCGAGCCCAGCTGCAAAAGAGCCGCAGTGCTGCAACCCTGAGTTGTGATGCAGAAGATGAGGAGGCAGAGGAATGGAGATCCACAGAGACTTCTACAACGTCTGGTGTCTCCTTCTCCAGCACCTACAAGGACCACCTGAAAGAGGCGCAGGCCAGGGTCCTGCAGGCCACCTCCTTCCAGAGACGTGACCTAGACCCCTTCGGACCAGAGGCACCGGTAGTTAAAACCTCTAATGGACGCATAAGAGGCCGTAAGCGCTTCCCTCTGAATAAGAGGACACACTCCTTCTCGGAGCCTGACAAGATAGACAAAGTTGGTGTCGAGGCAGAGCTTCAATCAGAGTCTTTTGGAGAGCGAAGGAAGTTCTTTGAGTCCAAACCAGCATTTTCCAGGCCTGTGCCCAAGTCTAGTCAGGGTACAAACTCGAACCCAGACCTTGGTGAAACAGCCAAACCCAAAGAGAGAACTCTTTTAGGGGAGCCTGAGGAGGCTCACCTATCTCTAGACCTCAGCTGCCTCAGCCCTGGACGTAAGCAGGGCTTACTAGAGCAGCTGAGGCTCGGGACCTTTGCTGAGTACCAGGCCACATGGAACAAGCAGAAGAAGTCGTCTGAGGTCAAGACGCAAGGGAGGTATCATTCAGCTGAGAACATCTTGGATGCAGATGCAGAGGAAAAGGCAGTTTGCATCCATGAGAGATCCAGATCTTCTCCGTCTGCAGATTTTTATACACAGGTGAGCCACGACTGGGTTTTTATATCTCTGAATGATGAGAGACGGCTGTTCTTCAGAGTAGATCTCACATTGTTTCTCAGTGCTTTTCACCTCGAAGGTTCGGGTTGTTTAATTTAAGGCATCTGCAACTACTTAGTCAGGAGTAGGGAGACTGTGGTCATGGTTGACAGAGAGATCATCATTTTGTTCGAGAGCAAAGGAGAGGAGGTCAAAATCTGTTGAGGACACCCTTCATTTAACAGAAAGTCATAACGGCACTGTTCTTTTGCAGAATATACCTTCCTCATGGAGAGACCCTCAAGCCCAGCAGAGCGGTAACACCACCAGGTGAGGAAACGCCTCAAATGACATTCCTCAAACACTGTCTGCAGCTCATGAACCACAGAGACTAGATGCATAAACCAGGTCTTAACAGAAAGGAATAGGAGTCAGTAAACTCAAGAGAGCAAGTTTTGAACTCTTTAGGTGTCTCTGGTGAAAGTGGGAGCTATTTTTGATTATCTAAATCATGTTTACAGAAGAGACAAGATCATGATACACCAATAAAATACATAAGTAAATAAGGAGAATCATGTTGCAAAGGAATGATAAACCAAGTAAAATAGACACTCGTTACTATCAAAGCATACTGAG
This sequence comes from Scomber japonicus, assembly GCF_027409825.1. Taxonomy (NCBI): domain Eukaryota; kingdom Metazoa; phylum Chordata; class Actinopteri; order Scombriformes; family Scombridae; genus Scomber; species Scomber japonicus. The sequence goes on from NC_070601.1 coordinate 2,113,866, forward strand.
TTCAATGCCAAGTGCTGTTTGTCTAAACCAGGGGTGTCAAACATGTGGCCCGAGGGCCAGAACCGGCCCGCCAAGGGGTGTGATCCGGCCCACTTGCCATCCTGTGTTCTTGTCCTTCCTACCTTCCCTTTTTCCTTCCTTTCTTCCTTCTGTCCTTCCTTACATCTGTCCTTCCTCCCTTTCTTCCTTCTGTTCTTCCTTCCTTCCTTCTTCCCTCCCTTCTGTCTGTCCTTCCTTCTTTCCTTTCCTTCCTTCTGTCTGTCCGTCCTTCACTATCTCTCTTTCCTACCTTTCTTCCCTCCTTCCTTTTGCCTGTCTTTCCTTCCTTCCCTTATTTCCTTCCTTCTTTCCTTCCATCTTTTTAATGATCTGGCCCACATGGGATCAAATTGGTCTGTATATGGCCCTTAAATGAAAATGAGTTTGACTCCTCTGGTCTAAAGGATTCCACATCTACCTGCCTCATTCTTACCTGTCAGCTCCTCTGTAACATCAGCAGACAGGAAGTGCTTGTGTTCATAGTTTCATATTAATGTGGAATGTAGCTGCTTGGTGAGATTTCAGCACAGAAAGAGAACAGATGTCAAGTTTCCCATTTCAGGTTCATTTATTTGTCATACTGGACTTCGGACTGGATCTCTTTCCAATCTTACATCCTGTTGTTACAGCTCGTATTTAGGTGAAGTGTATCTCATTGACTCCGGGGTTAAACTACACCCAGATTTACAAAAGTCTCAGAGCAATTACAGGTGATTTACGGCGGGTGGAGAGTGTATCATTTTGTTCTTAAGCTACTTGTTAACAAAGAAAACTTATCTGTAGCCTACATGATCATCTTCTTGGTAAAACAGTGAAATGAATCCATAGCATTTGCTCCTTTTGTTGATGCTACCTCCTTGTGCACAAGGGTGCAGGAAGGGAGGGAGGGAGGAAAAAAGGAACGAGGGAGGGAAGGAGGAAGGAAGGAAAGAAGGACAGAGGAAAGAAGGAGGGTAGGAAGGAAGGAAGGAAAGGAGGGTGGAAGGAAGGGAGGAGGGGGGGAGGAAGGAAAGACGGAGGAAGGAAGGAAGGTAGGAGGGAGGGAGGGAGGAAAAAAGGAATGAGGGAGGGAAGGAGAAAGGAAAAGAGGAAGGAAGGAAAGAAGGACAGAGGAAAGAAGGAGGGTAGGAGGGAAGGAAGGAAGGAAAGGAGGGGGGGGAGGAAGGAAAGACGGAGGAAGGAAGGAAAGTAGGAGGGAGGGAGGGAGGAAAAAAGGAATGAGGGAGGGAAGGAGAAAGGAAAAGAGGAAGGAAGGAAAGAAGGACAGAGGAAAGAAGGAAAGGAAATAAGGAAGGGAGGAAGGAAAAAAGGAATGAGGGAGGGAAGGAGAAAGGAAAAGAGGAAGGAAGGAAAGAAGGACAGAGGAAAGAAGGAAGGAGGGAAGGAAGGAAAGGAGGGTGGAAGGAAGGGAGGAAAGGAAATAAGGAAGGGAGGAAGGAAAGGAAGGAAGGACGGAGAAAAGAAGGAAGGAAGGAGGGAGGGAGGGAGGGAGGGAGGGAGGGAGGAAAAAAGGGGAGCACCCTTCAGGAAATGTGACATTCAACCACGAGTGTCAACAAACCTTTTACCGAGAGCTGAAGTGTTGCTCGAATTCCTTCTTTCTAGTGTTACTTCACTTCCTTTTCAACGGGCAGTGTTTGAACAAGACAGAACAATGACGTCTGAGGTCAGGTTTGCAGTTTTGCTTTACAAGGTACCAAGGTTTGAAAAAGTCTCCTATTTTATTCATTACAAGTCGCATAAAGTTACTTATACTTAGAATAAAACGAGTGAATCTGATCCTAAATTAAGTTGTAGCTCATTATCCACATCAGTGATGAAGGGGTTGAACCAGGTAACGTGAGGTTCATTTGTCTACTAATCTTACACTGTAAACCCAGATTTTGTTTCTAATTAAACATCTGAGTGATCATTACTTATTCTTTTATGTTTTGTAAAAACCTGCTATCATTACTAAACAACATTAGTTGTTTGGACTATTTAGCTGAAAGATTCATTGCACTAATCATGTTTAGTAGAGATAACTTGGTATGTTAACTTTCATAAGAAAAGGGAGGGGCCTAATTCAAAAACCTGCCGGTTAGGGTTAGTTGTACCAGTTCGATCTGGTACGAGTTCACCGGTCGGAAGTTACGAGTGGCCGTTATAGTGACTTTCACCGGTAAAACAGGTCGGAAAAACACGAGTGGGTTGCCTGGAACGCTACAAAGTCAGCTTTTTTTTTTCTGTGTAAAGTTACTGTTCGAACCTGTGCATGGTGTAAATAGGCTAACACTGTCCACTCAAAATTGTGTTGGCTAAATGTTAAAGTTAGCTTAGTGTTAACAGTCTGAGGACAGCTCACACACGGCAGGTTTGCGCGACTGTATCATATTACCGTCATTTTACGCGGTAGAAAAGCCGTTCAATCGCTGTCGGGGTGACTTGTTGACGTAGCTTTTTTTTCTGTGTAAGGTTACTTTCCTGTGCATGGTGTAAATAGGCTAACACTAGCTAATGTCCACTCAAAATTGTGTCGGCTAAATGTTAAAGTTAGCTCAGTGTTAACAGTTTCATGTTAAAACAACTCGACTTGTTTAGTTTTAGCTTGTGAAAAAACTAAAGTGGTATAGGGCAACGGGTTTCCACGCGATTTGCGAGTAAAGTCAACTAATTCGGGTTAAGAGTGTAATCTGATATTATTTTTTTGTCGAACAATAGCTCCAAAATATTATCATGAATTGAACCTTTTATTTTCAGCTCTTTTACTAAATAGTTTAAAGACATTCTGCACTTTCACACTGAACTCTTCCTTTAATAATCCAGTAATGTATAAATGTTGAATAGAAGTGTAGATATAGCAAACTATACTGTAGGTTAAATCACTAATACATTAACCTTCCTGTTGTCCTCCCCTTCTGTTTTAACTGTTCCTCCCTCCTTCTTCCTTCCTTCCCTCCTTCTCTCTTTCTCTCCTCCCTCCTTTCCCTTCTTCTTCCTTCCTTCCCTCCTCTCTCTTTCCTTCCTCCCTCCTTTCCTTCCTTACCTCATTCCCTCCCTCCTTTCCCTCATTCTTCCTTCCTTCTTCCCCTCCTTTCCTTCCTTCTTCCTTCTCTCCTTCCTCCCTCCTTTCCTTCCTTCCCTCCTTTTCTCTTTCCTTCCTTCTTCCCTCCCTCCTTTCTTCCTTCCTTCCCTCCTTCTCTCTTTCTCTCCTCCCTCCTTTCCCTTCTTCTTCCTTCCTTCCCTCCTCTCTCTTTCCTTCCTCCCTCCTTTCCTTCCTTACCTCATTCCCTCCCTCCTTTCCCTCATTCTTCCTTCCTTCTTCCCCTCCTTTCCTTCCTTCTTCCTTCTCTCCTTCCTCCCTCCTTTCCTTCCTTCCCTCCTTTTCTCTTTCCTTCCTTCTTCCCTCCCTCCTTTCTTCTTTCCTCCCTCCCTCCTTCCTTCCTCCCTCCTTTCCCTCATTCTTCCTTCCTTCCTCCCCTCCTTTCCTTCCTTCTTCCTTCTCTCTTTCTTTCCTCCCTCCTTTCCTTCCTTCCTTGAATCTGTCCTTCCTTCCATCTGTCCTTGCTCCCTTTCTTTCTTCCTTTCTTTCTTCCTTCCTTTCTTTTTCCCTTTCTTCCATCTTTCTTTCCTGTCGTCTTTTCCTTTTCATATGTGCTGCTCTTTTTTTCCCCTTGGTACCGGGAAGAAATTGGGCATGAGCTCAAACTCTATCGAGACAAACATGAGAAAGAGATGATTTTTAAACCACGACTCAGTGTAGAAAAACAAAGCTGTTATTCTGGTGGTTTGAGTGCAGCTTAACCCTTAAACAGACAACGTGCACCAGGAGATACAGACTCTTTAACCTTTGTGTTGTCCTCCTGGGTCCTTCCTCTGTCCTTCCTTCCTTCCTTCCTTCCTTCATCTGTCCTTCCTTCCTTCCTTCCTTCATCTGTCCGTCCTTCCTTCCTTCCTTCCTTCCTTCCTCAGATCTAAGTTCAGCTGTTAGGGTAAATGTTCCCTCCTTCTGTCCTTTCTTCCTTCCTTCATCTGTCCTTCCTTCCTTCCTCCCTCCTTTCTTTCCTTCTTCCTCCCTTCCTTCCCTTCCTCCCTCCTTTCTTTCCTTCTTCCCTCCTTTCCTTCCTACCTTCCTTCCTTCCTCCCTCCTTCCTTTCCTTCCTTCTTCCTCCCTTCCTCCCTCCTTTCCTTCCTCCCTCCTTCCTTTCCTTCCTTCTTCCTCCCTTGCTTCCCTTCCTTCCTCCTTTCCTTCCTTCTTCCGTCCTTTCCTTCCTTCCTTCTTTCCTTCATTCCTTCCTTACTTGAGGTGCAAATTACATAACTAGTAAGGCCTGTTTAAGGCTTAAAAAAAACTCTGAAATAAAATGAAACAGTCCTATCTCATTTTGAAAAGATGTTTGAGATTCTTGTGCAAAGTTCATCAGACGTGTTTACTCCACCGACACGTTATCTGATGAAAGAAGGAAGAAGGGAGGAAGGAAGGAAGGAAGGAAAGAAAGACAGAGGAAAGAAAGAGAATGAGGGAGGGAGGGAGGAAAGAAGGAAGGGAGGAAGGAATAAAGAAGGAAAGGAGGGAAGGAAGGAAAGGAGGGAGGGAGGAAAGAAGGAATAAAGAAGGAAGGAGGGAAGGAAGAAGGAAGGAAAGGAAAGAAGAAAGATAGGAAAGAGAGAATGAGGGAGGGAGGAAGGAAGGAAGGAATAAAGAAGGAAGGAAGGGAGAAAGCAGGGACGGAGGGAGGAAAGGAAAGAAGAAAGATAGGAAAGAGAGAATGAGGGATGGAGGAAGGAAGGAATAAAGAAGGAAGGAAGGGAGAAAGCAGGGACGGAGGGAGGAAAGGAAAGAAGAAAGATAGGAAAGAGAGAATGAGGGAGGGAGGAAGGAAGGAATAAAGAAGGAAGGAAGGGAGAAAGCAGGGACGGAGGGAGGAAAGGAAAGAAGAAAGATAGGAAAGAGAGAATGAGGGATGGAGGAAGGAAGGAATAAAGAAGGAAGGAAGGGAGAAAGCAGGGACGGAGGGAGGAAAGGAAAGAAGAAAGATAGGAAAGAGAGAATGAGGGAGGGAGGAAGGAAGGAATAAAGAAGGAAGGAAGGGAGAAAGCAGGGACGGAGGGAGGAAAGGAAAGAAGAAAGATAGGAAAGAGAGAATGAGGGATGGAGGAAGGAAGGAATAAAGAAGGAAGGAAGGGAGAAAGCAGGGACGGAGGGAGGAAAGGAAAGAAGAAAGATAGGAAAGAGAGAATGAGGGAGGGAGGAAGGAAGGAATACAGAAGGAAGGAAGGGAGAAAGCAGGGACGGAGGGAGGAAAGGAAAGAAGAAAGATAGGAAAGAGAGAATGAGGGATGGAGGAAGGAAGGAATAAAGAAGGAAGGAAGGGAGAAAGCAGGGACGGAGGGAGGAAAGGAAAGAAGAAAGATAGGAAAGAGAGAATGAGGGAGGGAGGAAGGAAGGAATACAGAAGGAAGGAAGGGAGAAAGCAGGGACGGAGGGAGGAAAGGAAAGAAGAAAGATAGGAAAGAGAGAATGAGGGAGGGAGGAAGGAAGGAATAAAGAAGGAAGGAAGGGAGAAAGCAGGGACGGAGGGAGGAAAGAAGGAAGGAAGGAAGAAGGAAGGAAAGGAGGGAGGAAAAAAGAGAGAAGGAGGGAAGGAAGGAAGGAAGGAAGAAGGTAACAAGGTAACAAAGCATATCTGGTTTATTTGAACCACGGTGAGATAGTGTGTGAGGTCTCAGGTGAGAGAGAGAGAACTTGAGCCTCAGTGTGAAAAACTAAACACTGAGGTTGGATTACATGGAAGCAGAGACACGCACGAGTCTGACTGAAATAAAAACTTCATGTAGATTAATATCCTCCTGTTGTCCTTGAGTCAAGGAAGGAAGGGAGGGAGGGAGGGAGGGAGGGAAAGGAGGGAGGAAAGAAAGAGAGAAAGGAGGAATGAAGGAAGGAAAGGAGGGAGGAAGGGAGGGGGCTAGGAAGGAAGGAAAGGAAGGAGGAAAGAAAGAGAGAAGGAGGGAAGGAGGAATGAAGGAAGGAAGAGAAGGAAAGAAGAAAGAAGAAAGGAGGGAGGAAAGGAGGGAGGGAAGGGAAGGAGGGAGCAAGGAAGGAGGGAGGGGGAAGGAAGAAAGGAAGGAGGAAAGGAAGGAGGGAGGGAAGAAGGAAAGGAGGGAGGAAAGAAAGAGAGAAGGAGGGAAGGAAGGAGGGAGGGAGGGAGGAAAGAAAGAGAGAAGGAAAGGAAGGAGGGAGGAAAGAAGGAAAGGAGGGAGGAAGGAAGGAAGGAGGGAAGGAAGGAGGGAGGGAAGGAAGGAGGGAGGAAGGGAAGGAGGGAGGGAAGGAAAGGAGGGAGGAAGGAAGGAGGGAGGGAAGGAAAGGAGGGAGGAAGGAAGGAGGGAGGGAGGAAGGAGGGAGGGAGGGAAGACGGGAGCAAGGAAGGAGGGAGGAAGGGAGGGAGGAAGGAAAGAAGGAAAGGAAGGAGGAAAGAAAGAGAGAAGGACGGAAGGAAGGAAAGGAGGGAGGAAAGAAGTGCTAGTGCAGTTTTATTGTGTGTGTGTGTGTGTGTGTGTGTGTGTGTGTGTGTGTGTGTGTGTGTGTGTGTGTGTGTGTAAGCCTGCTGAGGTGCTGATGATCTTTATTTTGACCTGCAGAGTAAAGCCAGAGAGCAGCCGGCTGCGATACCAGCCCGACCACAGCCCACAGTCAGCCCCGCCGGTCCCCAGAAACCAGGGCCCGGTCCCAGCCCTCCCCGACCACAGCACCAAACCAGACGCTGCCAACCCCTCCCACACCACGCTCCCCTCTGGCCCTCGTAGCCTCAGCCCCAACCCTGGCTCCCAGCACCCAGCCCAGCCTCCACAAACCAAGGGCCTCTTGCCGCCACCCAGGCCCCATTTAGGCCCAGAAACCACATCCTCCTCCCTGGAATTCCTCACTGGCGCCCAGGCAGACCCGGCAGCGCTCCAGCCTCTGTCCAGCTCCAGCTCTGACACCCAGCACCACAACGCTGCCCAGGGCGACGCCCCGGCAGGCTCCCCTCGCCTCAGCAGGACGCCCGCACCAGATATGAGTAGAGGAGATGCAGAACGCGAGGAGGAGCAGCACCAGCACCAGCAGCAGCAGGCGGCGGCACCTTCATCCTCTTCACCTTCCCCGTTCTGCTCCTGGACGGACGCTCTGTTCCTTCCTTTAGGGGATCGAGCGAGGTCGCCGTCGCCGCAGTTCGCTCCGCTGAGGCTGACCGACAAACCGCCGGCGTTGACCGTGCAGGATGACTCACCACCGCTCAGGTAAGCAGCTTAGCCCGAGCCCGAGGAGCTTCAGGTCTGCAGGTCTCCTCACACAAAGACCCTCGTTACGTAAAGGTTCTCCCATCTGCTTCTGGAGCTCTGTAAAAAAAAAAAAAAAAAAAAGAGTAAGGGATTGATGAACGAGTGTTGAAGGAAAAGAGGAGTAGTAATTAATTTGTACTCTGGAAGAATCTCACTCTTTTTTTTTTTTGGTTCATGTTTTAAAATGTTTAAAGAAAGAAGTAAAAAAAGAAAAGATCAGAGTTTGCTTTTTCAGTCCGAGACAAATCGAAGTAGGGAGCAAGGAAAGGAGGGAGGGAAGAAGGAAGGAGGGAGGAAGGAAAGAGAAGTAGGGAGCAAGGAAAGGAGGGAGGGAAGAAGGAAGGAGGGAGGAAGGAAAGAGAAGGAGGGAGCAAGGAAAGGAGGGAAGAAAGCAAGGAAGAAGGAGGGAAAGGAGGGAGGAAAGAAGGAGGGAAGGAAGGAAGGAAAGGAGGGAGGAAGGAGGGGGGGGAAAAAAACAGGCATTGATGAACGAGTGTTGAAGGAAAAGAGGATTAATACTCTGGAAGAATCTCACTCTTTTTTTTTTTGGTTCATGTTTTAAAATGTTTAAAGAAAGAAGTGAAGTCTGAGCTTGTGTTTGTTTGTAGTCGATTTTTTCCTTTTTCAGTCCGAGACAAATCGAACTGGAAGCTGTAATTTTCTAAAAGCCACACGGCTGCTGTGACCTTTGGTTTTCCATCGCTGCTCTACTGTACTCTATCATCCGTCCTTTAATTATGAACGGGCGACTGTTTATTAAAAAAAAAATGAGCTCTCTACCTTTCTTCTCTACCGTCTCGGTCGGAGTTTGCTTGCTCTGCCTTCGTGTCTTTTTAGGTTTTATAAGTTTATGTTGTGCTGTTTAAAAAGAGGTCTGAATTTACTCTCATTATATAAAATATGCACCTTTAACCCTCCTGTTGTCCTCGAGTCAAGGAAGGAAGGGAGGAAGGGAGGAAGGAAGGATGGATGGAAGGAAGGAAAAGAGGCAGGAAGGATGGAAAGGAGGGAGGTAGGAAGGAAGGAAGGAAGGAAGGAAAAGAGGCAGGAAGGATGGAAGGGAGGAAGAAAGAAGGAAGGTAGGAGGGAGGGAGGGAGGGAGAGAGGGATGGAGGATGGAAGGGAGGAAGAAAGAAGGAAAGGAGGGAGGTAGGAAGGAAGGAAAGGAGGGTGGAAGGAAGGAAGGAAGGAAGGGAGGAAGAAGGAAGGGAGGGAAGAAAGGAGGGAGGTAGGAAGGAAAGGAGGGAGGTAGGAAGGAAGGAGGGAAGAAAGAAGGAAATGAGGGAGGTAGGAAGGAAGGAGGGAAGGAAGAAGGAAAGGAGGGAGGTAGGAAGGAAGGAAGGAAAAAAGGCAGGAAGGATGGAAGGGAGGAAGAAAGAAGGAAAGGAGGGAGGTAGGAAGGAAGGAAAGGAGGGTGGAAGGAAGGGAGGGAAGGAAATGAGGAAGGAAAGGAAGGAAGGAAGGTAGGTAGCAGGTTTGCTGCTTTTATAAGTTTAAGTTCTGCCGTTTAAAAAGTTTCATGATTCCTCAAAGGTCTGAATTTACTCTCATTATATAAAATATGCACCTTTAACCCTCCTGTTGTCCTCGAGTCAAGGAAGGAAGGGAGGAAGGAAGGAAGGGAGGGAAGAAAGGAGGGAGGTAGGAAGGAAAGGAGGGAGGTAGGAAGGAAGGAGGGAAGAAAGAAGGAAAGGAGGCAGGAAGGATGGAAGGGAGGAAGAAGGAAGGAAGGTAGGAGGGAGGGAGGGAGGGAGAGAGGGATGGAGGATGGAAGGGAGGAAGAAAGAAGGAAAGGAGGGAGGTAGGAAGGAAGGAAAGGAGGGTGGAAGGAAGGAAGGAAGGAAGGAAGGAAGGGAGGAAGAAGGAAGGGAGGGAAGAAAGGAGGGAGGTAGGAAGGAAAGGAGGGAGGTAGGAAGGAAGGAGGGAAGAAAGAAGGAAATGAGGGAGGTAGGAAGGAAGGAGGGAAGGAAGAAGGAAAGGAGGGAGGTAGGAAGGAAGGAAAGGAGGGTGGAAGGAAGGGAGGAAGAAGGAAGGGAGGGAAGAAAGGAGGGAGGTAGGAAGGAAAGGAGGGAGGTAGGAAGGAAGGAGGGAAGAAAGAAGGAAAGGAGGGAGGTAGGAAGGAAGGAGGGAAAGAAGAAGGAAAGGAGGGAGGTAGGAAGGAAGGAAGGAAAAAAGGCAGGAAGGATGGAAGGGAGGAAGAAAGAAGGAAAGGAGGGAGGTAGGAAGGAAGGAAAGGAGGGTGGAAGGAAGGGAGGGAAGGAAATGAGGAAGGAAAGGAAGGAAGGAAGGTAGGTAGCAGGTTTGCTGCTTTTATAAGTTTAAGTTCTGCCGTTTAAAAAGTTTCATGATTCCTCAAAGGTCTGAATTTACTCTCATTATATAAAATATGCACCTTTAACCCTCCTGTTGTCCTCGAGTCAAGGAAGGAAGGGAGGAAGAAGGAAGGGAGGGAGGTAGGAAGGAAAGGAGGGAGGTAGGAAGGAAGGAGGGAAGAAAGAAGGAAAGGAGGGAGGTGGGAAGGAAGGAAAGGACGGTGGAAGGAAAGAGAGAAGGAGGGAAGGAAGGAAAGAAAGAAGGAAGGGAGGAAGGAAAGGAAGGAAGGACGGAGGTGGAAGCAAGGGAGGAAAGGACAAGGAAGAGAGGAAGGAAAAGAGGCAGGAAGGATGGAAGGGAGGAAGAAAGAAGGAAAGGAGGGAGGTAGGAAGGAAGGAGGGAAGGAAGGAAAGGAAAGGAGGAAGGAAGGAAGGAAAAGAGGCAGGAAGGATGGAAGGGAGGAAGAAAGAAGGAAAGGAGAGAGGTAGGAAGGAAGGAGAGAAAAGGAGGGAGGAAAAAAGGAACAAGGGAGGGAAGGAGAAAGGAAAAGAGGAAGGAAGGAAGGAAGGTAAGAGGGAGGTAGGGAGGAAAAAGGAACGAGGGAGGGAAGGAGAAAGGAAAAGAGGAAAGAAGGACAGAGGAAGGAAAAGAGGGCAGAAGGAAGGGAGGAAGGAAGGAAAGGAAGGAAGGACGGAGGAAAGAAGGAAGGAAGGAAGGAGGCAGGGAGGAAAAAAGGAACAAGGGAGGGAAGGAAAAGGAAAAGAGGAAGGAAGGAAAGAAGGACAGAGGAAAGGAGGAAGGTAGGAAGGAAGGAAGGAAGGTAGGAGGGAGAGAGGAAGGAAGGGAGGAAGGAAGGAAGGAAGGAAGGAAGGAAAGGAGGATGGAAGGAAGGAAAAGAGGAAGGAAGAAAGAAAAAAGGACAAAGGAGGGAAGGAAGGAAAGGAGGGTGGAAGGAAGGGAGGAAAGAAAGGAAGGAAGGATGGAGGAAAGAAGGAAGGAAGGAAGGTAGGAGGGAGGGAGGGAGGAAAAAAGGAACGAGGAAGGGAAGGAGAAAGGAAAAGAGGAAAGAAGGAAGGTAGGAAGGAAGGAAGGAAGGAAAGGAGGGAGGGAAGAAGGAACAGGCTTTGACATGGAGACTTGTTCTTGTCCAGGTGTGACGATGACTCTCGGCTCCCTGCAGCGATGGATGTGAACAGCCTGGTGAGGAAAGTCCCGGTGAGGATCGTCCACACCGAGAGCAGCTCGGAGCGGGAGAGTCGAGCTTACCTTCCTCCGAGCGGCGAGACCTGCGGCGTCTTCCACCCGCCGTCTTGCATCACCTCCCTCGGAGCCACCGAGCGCCCCGCCTCCTCCCTCTTCAGCGCCTACACCCGCCACCACGCCCAAATCCCGGCTTCCACATCGGCACAGGAAGGATTCGAAGGGTCCGAGTCGAGCTCGACGGGGGCTCGGCACTCGGAGGAGGACGTCAAGAGGGAAGAGCTGGCGAGGGACATCATGGGGAAAGACAAGTCGCTGGTGGACATCTTGGATCAGAGCGGCAGGAAGACCACCATGGACCTGATGGAGGGGCTGTTCCCCCCCGAGGAGCAGATCCTGGAGGGGGCTCAACAGCGCAGGAAGGCGTCGGCCGGCTCCAGACTGCTCACCTCATCACCCAGGAGCATGGAGAGGTGGGGACATGTTACCAGGCAACGCAGGTTAATTAAGGGTTGTCCTCGAGTCAAGGAGGGAGGGAGGAAGGGAGGGAGGGAGGAAAGGAAAGGAAAGGAAAGGAAAGGAAAGGAAAGGAAAGAAGGAAGGAAAGGATGGAGGGAGGGAGGAAGGAAGGAAAGGAGGGAGGAAGGAGGGAAGGAAGAAGGGAGGAAAGGAAAGAAGGAAGAAAAGGAGGGAGGAAGGGAAGAAGGAAGGAAGGGAGGAAAGGAATGGAAGGGAAAGAAGGAAGGAAAGGATAGAGGGAGGGAGGAAAGAAGAAGGAAGGAAAGGAGGGAGGAAAGAAAGGAGGAAAAGAGGGGGAAGGGAGGAAAGGAAAGAAGGAAAGGAAAGGAAGGAGGAAGGGAGGAAAGGAAAGAAGGAAGGTCGGAAAGAAGGAAGGAAGGAAGGTAGGAAAGAAGGACAAAGGAAAGAAAGAGAGAATGAGGGACGGAAAGAAGGAAGGGAGGAAGGAATAAAGAAGGAAAGGTGGGAAGGAAGGAAAGGAGGGAGGGAGGAAGGAATAAAGAAGGAAAGGTGGGAAGGAAGGAAAGGAGGGAGGGAGGAAGGAATAAAGAAGGAAGGAGGGAAGGAAGAAGGGAGGAAAGGAAAGAAGAAAGATAGGAAAGAAAGACAGAGGAAAGAAAGAGAATGAGGGAGGGAGGAAGGAAGGAATAAAGAAGGAAGGAAGGAAGGAAGGGAGAAAGCAGGGACGGAGGGAGGAAAGAAGGAAGGAAGGAAGAAGGAAGGAAAGGAGGGAGGGAGGAAAAAAAGAGAAGGAAGGAAGGAAGAAGGAGGGAAAGGAGGGAGGAAAGAAAGAGAGAATGAGGCAAGGAAGGAAAGGAGGGAGTAAAGAAAGAGAGAATGAGGTAAGGAAGGAAAGGAGGGAGGAAAGAAAGAGAGAAGGAAGGAAGGAAAGGAGGGAAGAAAGAAAGAGAGAATGAGGTAAGGAAGGAAAGGAGGGAGGAAAGAGGGAGGAAAGAAAGAGAATGAGGCAAGGAAGGAAAGGAGGGAGGAAAGAAAGAGAGAATGAGGCAAGGAAGGAAAGGAGGGAGGAAAGAAAGAGAGAATGAGGTAAGGAAGGAAAGGAGGGAGGAAAGAAAGAGAGAAGGAAGGAAGGAAAGGAGGGAAGAAAGAAAGAGAGAATGAGGTAAGGAAGGAAAGGAGGGAGGAAAGAAAGAGAGAAGGAAGGAAGGAAAGGAGGGAAGAAAGAAAGAGAGAATGAGGTAAGGAAGGAAAGGAGGGAGGAAAGAAAGAGAATGAGGCAAGGAAGGAAAGGAGGGAAGAAAGAAAGAGAGAATGAGGTAAGGAAGGAAAGGAGGGAGGAAAGAGGGAGGAAAGAAAGAGAATGAGGCAAGGAAGGAAAGGAGGGAGGAAAGAAAGAGAGAATGAGGCAAGGAAGGAAAGGAGGGAGGAAAAAAGAGAGAATGAGGTAAGGAAGGAAAGGAGGGAGGGAGGAAGGAATAAAGAAGGAAAGGAGGGAAGGAAGAAAGAGAGAATGAGGTAAGGAAGGAAAGGAGGGAAGAAAGAAAGAGAGAATGAGGTAAGGAAGGAAAGAAGGAAGGAACAGGGAGGAAGACAGGAGGGTTAAACCCAGTGAATGAGCCTCTCCAGCCTTATCTCAGTCTGCCCTCTGCTGGTCAAAGATGGTATTACAGCTACAAAGATTTTTTTTTATTATTATTATTTTTTTACTGCCTCTGGAAAGAAAGTAAAAACTGACACACACTTCTCTTCTCTTCTTCTTCTTCTGTGGTGTGTCAGAAGGGAGGAGGAGGAGGTGTCTGTGTCTGCGGCCGCCTCCTCCCTCGTCCCCAGCTCCTCGTACTACAACACGTCCGCTCCCAAAGCCGAGCTCCTCATCAAGATGAAGGACATGCAGGAGCAGCTGGAGGAGCAGGACTCTGAGGACGAGCTGGACGTCGACCTGGCCAGTAAAAAGGTAACAAAGCATTCCTTCCTTCCTTACTTCCTTTCTTCCTTGCTTCCTTCCTTCCTTCCTTCCTTCCTTCCTTCCTCCCTTCCTTCCTTTCTTGCTTCCTTCCTTCCTTCCTCCCTTCCTTCCTTTCATCCTTCCTTCATGTCTTCTTTTCCTTCCTTCATGTTTTCTTTTCCTCCCTTCCTTCCTTACTTCCTTGCTTCCTTCTTTCTTTCATGTCTTCTTTTCCTTCCTTCCCTCCTTCCTTCCTCCCTCCCTTCCTCCCTTCCTTCCGTCCTTCCTTTCATCCTTCCTTCATGTCTTCTTTTCCTACCTTCCTTCCTTCCTTACTTCCTTGCTCCCTTCTTTCTTTCATGTCTTCCTTTCCTTCCTTCCTTCCTTCCTTCCTTCCTTCTTTCCTTCCTTCCTTCCTTCCTTCCTTCCTTCCTTACTTCTTTTCTTCCTTCCTTCCTTCCTTCCTTCATGTCTTCTTTTCCTTCCTTCCTTCCTTCCTTCCTTCATGTCTTCTTTTCCTTCCTTCCTTCCATCCTTCCTTCATGTCTTCTTTTCCTTCCTTCATTCCTTCCTTCTTTTCTTCCTTCCTTCCTTCCTTCATGTCTTCTTTTCCTTCCTTCCTTCCTTCTTTCCTTCCTTCCTTCCTTCATGTCTTATTTTCCTTCCTTCCGTCCTTCCTTCATTCCTTCTTTTTTTCCTTCCTTCCTTTATGTCTTCTTTTCCTTCCTTCCTTCCTTCCTTCCTTCTTTCCTTCCTTCCTTCCTTCCTTCCTTCCTTACTTCTTTTCTTCCTTCCTTCCTTCCTTCCTTCATGTCTTCTTTTCCTTCCTTCCTTCCTTCCTTCCTTCATGTCTTCTTTTCCTTCCTTCCTTCCATCCTTCCTTCATGTCTTCTTTTCCTTCCTTCATTCCTTCCTTCTTTTCTTCCTTCCTTCCTTCCTTCATGTCTTCTTTTCCTTCCTTCCTTCCTTCTTTCCTTCCTTCCTTCCTTCATGTCTTATTTTCCTTCCTTCCTTCCTTCCTTCCTTCGTTACTTCTTTTCTTCCTTCCTTCAAGTCTTCTTTTCCTTCCTCCCTTCCTTTCTTCCTTTCTTCCTTCCATCCTTCCTTCCTTCCTTCCTTCCTTCCTTCCTTCTGTCATGTCTTCTTTTCCTTCCTTCCTTCCTTCATGTCTTCTTTTCCTTCCTTCCTTCCTTCATGTCTTCTTTTCCTTCCTTCCTTCCTTCCTTCCTTCCTTTGTCTTCTTTTCCTTCTTCCCTCCTTCCTTCCTTCCTTCCTCCCTGCTTTCCTTCCTTCTTCCTTCCTCCCTCCTTTCCTTTCCTTTCCTTTCCTCCCTTCCTCCCTCCCTCCCTTCCTTCCGTCCTTGACTCGAGGACAACAGGAGGGTTAACATGCGTTGACTAATAACATTTCCCACCTCTCCATGCTCCTTCCTTCCTTCCTTCCTTCCTTCCTTCCATCCTTCCTTCATGTCTTCTTTTCCTTCCTCCCTTCCTCCCTTCCTTCCTTCCTACCTTCCTTCTGAATGTGTTCATGCCTCATTTGTCTTCTTTAATCACCTTCTTTTAGCAAGAGTTGATCTCCAGCCTGGCGAGGAAGCTGGAGGTCCTCCGGGAGGCGAGACAGAGCCTTCAGGAGGACGTGGAGGATAACGAGGCTCTGGGTCGAGAGGTGGAGGCGACGGTGCAGCGTCTCTGCCAACCCAACCAGCACGATAAGTTTCGGATGTTCGTGGGCGACCTGGACAAGGTGGTGAGCCTCCTGCTGTCGCTGTCGGGACGTCTCGCCCGGGTGGAGAACGCCCTCAACAGCCTAGAGGACGAAGCTCCGCCAGAGGAGAAGGTAACCACACCGGTCACCAGGGTAACCGTTTGAGATGTAGCATCTGGTTTTCGAGGGGGTCCTTCCTTCCTTCCTTCTTTCCTTCCTTCCTTCCTACCTTCCTTCTTTCCTTCATGTCTTCTTTTCCTTCCTTCCTTCCTTCCATCCATCATTCCTTCATGTCTTCTTTTCCTTCCTTCCTTCCTTCATGTCTTCTTTTCCTTCCTTCCTTCCTTCATGTCTTCTTTTCCTTCCTTCCTTCCTTCCTTCCATCCTTCCTTCCATCCATCATTCCTTCATGTCTTCTTTTCCTTCCTTCCTTCCTTCATGTCTTCTTTTCCTTCCTTCCTTCCTTCCTTCCTTCATGTCTTCTTTTCCTTCCTTCCTTCCTTCCTTCCTTCCTTCCTTTCTTCCTTCCTTCCTTCATGTCTTCTTTTCCTTCCTTCCTTCCTTCCTTCCATCCATCATTCCTTCATGTCTTCTTTTCCTTCCTTCCATCCATCATTCCTTCATGTCTTCTTTTCCTTCCTTCCTTCCTTCATGTCTTCTTTTCCTTCCTTCCTTCCTTCCTTTCTTCCTTCCTTCCTTCATGTCTTCTTTTCCTTCCTTCCTTCCTTCATTCCATCCATCATTCCTTCATGTCTTCTTTTCCCACCTTCCTTCCTTCATGTCTTCTTTTCCTTCCTTCCTTCCTTCCATCCATCATTCCTTCATGTCTTCTTTTCCTTCCTTCCTTCCTTCCTTTCTTCCTTCCTTCCTTCATGTCTTCTTTTCCTTCCTTCCTTCCTTCCTTCCTTCCTTCCATCCATCATTCCTTCATGTCTTCTTTTCCTTCCTTCCTTCCTTCATGTCTTCTTTTCCTTCCTTCCTTCCTTCCTTCCTTCCTTCCTTCCTTCCTTCCTTCCTTCATGTCTTCTTTTCCTTGTTTTCGAGGGGGTCATTAATAAAATACAACACAGTAAAAGCATAAGAGAAAGAAAAATGGACAAAATAAAAGACTTTCCTTCCTTCCTTTACTATCTCCCTCATTCCCTCACTCCCTCCTACCTTCCTTCCTCCCTTACTTCCTCCTTTCCTTCCGTCTTCCTTTCCTCCATCCTTTCCTTCCTTCTTCCTCCCTTCCTTTCTCCTTTTCTCCATCCTTTCCTTTCTTCTTCCTCCCTTCCTTCCTCCTTTCCTTTCTCCTTTCCTTCCTTCTTCCTGTCCTTCCTCCCTCCTTCCCTTCCTTCTTCCTCCCATTCCTTTCTCCTTTTCTCCTCTCTTACCTTCTTTTCTTCCTTTCTTCCTTCATGTCTTCTTTTCCTTCCTTCTTTTCTTCCTTCCTTCCTTCCTTCCTTCCTTCCTTCTTCCTCCTTTCCTTTCTCCTTTCCTTCCTTCTTCCTGTCCTTCCTCCCTCCTTCCCTTCCTTCTTCCTCCCATTCCTTTCTCCTTTTCTCCTCTCTTACCTTCTTTTCTTCCTTTCTTCCTTCATGTCTTCTTTTCCTTCCTTCCTTCCTTCCTTCTTTTCTTCCTTCCTTCCTTCCTTCCTTCCTTCTTCCTCCTTTCCTTTCTCCTTTCCTTCCTTCTTCCTGTCCTTCCTCCCTCCTTCCCTTCCTTCTTCCTCCCATTCCTTTCTCCTTTTCTCCTCTCTTACCTTCTTTTCTTCCTTTCTTCCTTCATGTCTTCTTTTCCTTCCTTCCTTCCTTCCTTCCTTCTTTCTTTTCTTCCTTCCTTCCTTCTTCTCTTCCTTCCTTCCTTCCTTCCTTCCTTCTTTTCTTCCTTACTTCATATCGTGATATTTGATTTTTGCCATAATCGCCCAGCTCTTACTCATCTTTTATCTTCCCTCCCTCCATCAGCGCACCCTGACGGAGAAACGCAAGCTGCTGATGCGTCAGCACGAGGACGCCAAGGAGCTGAAGGAGAACCTGGACCGCCGGGAGCGTCTGGTCTCGGGGATCATGGAAGCCCACCTGCCCGCCGAGAGCCTGGACGACTACCGCCACTTTGTGAAGATGAAGTCGGCGCTCATCATCGAGCAGCGCAAACTGGAGGACAAGATCAAGCTGGGCGAGGAGCAGCTGAAGTGCCTGGTGGACAGTCTGCCGCTGGACCAAAGGCCGCCGCTGCTCTGATCCACATTCACCAGATCTGTTGTTTCGGACTCGGACTGTTGCATGCCGGCGGTGTCGAAATGAAGTTTTTTTTTTTTTGCACATGATGACGAGACAAGAACACAGTTTTTATTGTTCCTTGTGATTAACTGATTCACGACTGATGTTTGTAGACGGAGGCGGAGATAGAAGGAGACTGAAGACGCCAGATCGAGCAAGACGCCGATCTGCAGAGAGTTTTTATTTTAGTATTTTTCTGCTTTTTTTTTGTGTAACTGCAAATAAATAAACCTCCGTTAGACACACAGGGTTCCTGAGCTCTTAAATAAATAGCCTAAAGTTGCTGCAGTTGAACAAAGATAATTACGGTGGCCGGGAGGTTCAAACCAAGATTACAACATGTGAAACACTTTTACAAGTCCCCAAACAAATTTACAAATATCAACCCTAACCCGGAAAGGGAATGTACCAACTCCGGGGTTGAACCGGAAGTGATAACGGGGAGCAGCCAATACGAGCTGTTGTTGTCGTCGGTAGAGTTCATGGTGAGCCAAGATCGACAGCGATCGAGTGATGTTTTGCCCGTTTTGTGGAAAACACATGAGCCGCTTAACATGGTTCTGTTTTTCGTGTAGTTGGTCTTTAGGACCGGGCCCAAGAGGACGGTAACCGTTACCTGGGTCCGGGGTCGGGTCGCGGGGGCAGCAGCCTAAGCAGGAAGCCCAGACTTCCCTCTCCCCAGCCACTTCGTCCAGCTCTTCCCGGGGGACCCCGAGGCGTTCCCAGGCCAGCCGAGAGACATAGTCTCTCCAGCGTGTCCTGGGTCTCCTACCGGTGGGACGTGCCCTGAACACCTCACCAGGGAGGCATCCTGACTATCTGCCCGAGCCTCCTCATCTGGCTCCTCTCGACGCGGAGGAGCAGCGGGTCTACTCCGAGCTCCCTCCGGATAACTGAGCTTCTCACCCTATCTCTAAGGGAGAGCCCAGCCACCCTACGGAGGAAGCTCATTTCGGCCGCTTGTACCCGCGATCTTGTTCTTTCAGTCACTACCCAAAGCTCATGACCATAGGTGAGGGTAGGAACCCAAAGCTCATGACCAGAGGTGAGGGTAGGAACCCAAAGCTCATGACCAGAGGTGAGGGTAGGAACCCAAAGCTCATGACCAGAGGTGAGGGTAGGAACCCAAAGCTCATGACCAGAGGTGAGGGTAGGAACCCAAAGCTCATGACCAGAGGTGAGGGTAGGAACCCAAAGCTCATGACCAGAGGTGGGGGTAGGAACGAAGATCGACTGGTAAATCGAGAGCTTCGCCTTTCGGCTCAACTCTCTCTTCACCACGACGGATCTGTGCAGAGTCCGCATTACTGCAGACGCCGCACCGATCCGCCTGTCGATCTCACGCTCCATCCTTCCCTCACTCGTGAACAAGACCCCGAGGTACTTGAACTCCTCCACTTGGGGCAGAGATGTAAAAATGTTTTCCAAAATGTAAATTTGTCTCAAGCTTTGTAAAAGTGTGTCACATGTTGTAATCTTGGTTTGAACCTCCCAGCCACCGTAGATAATAGTCATGAAACAAAAATGTCTCTTTTTTTCACACTGAAGATGATTTTCAACATTTCAATCCTACGATGTAAAAACCTGGAAAATCTGAAAGTCTAGATACTGTTAGAGACTAAAGTTCAAATATTCATCATTCCTGGAGCCTCTCATCTCCAAAAACCTTTTTTTATAGCCTCCTCGTATAAAAACTTAAAGCAAAAAAAAGATATTTTCAAAGTAAAAGCTTTAAAAATCCATTTCTACAAACAAACCAAACCACCTTCTCAACATTTACGTCTCTTTATGTTTTCAGTCTCCTTTTTTTTTTTTTTTAAATATTTGTGTTTCTAACTTTGTCGTATTGAAGTTGTATGACGAGCCGGGTTTGTAATGAATTATCATCACGTGTGTTTTAAAGTTAATATTTTATAGTAATTTATTTATTTTAGCCTATTTGAAGAAAGAAGAACATATATATATATATATATATATATATATACAGAGAAAAAGGCGATAATTTAATAATTTCACTATATGATGTATTTTTTTTGTTTTCTAATGAAATGAAAAGCTTATAAATCTGTTTCTAGGTTAATATATCATAAAGTTTTTAAACAAAGATATATATGAGATGTATTTCCTGCTTTTATGATGAACAGCGTCTGTAGATCCGATGAGAGTAGACGTCGTCTTATTTTGAAGTGCATCTTTTTAAAGGAAGCTAGAATCAGAATCAGAGTCAGAGGTGAACGTGATGAACTGGACTTTATATTTAAAGACGATGCTGCAGCACAGACCTCCTCCTTCTTCTTCTTCTTCTCCTTCTTCTCCTTCTTCTTCTTCTTCTGCTCCTTCTTCTCCTTCTTCTTCTTCTTCTTCTCCTTCTCCTTCTTCTTCTTCTTCTTCTTCTTCTCCTTCTTCTTCTTCTTCTTCTCCTTCTCCTTCTTCTTCTTCTTCTTCTGCTCCTTCTTCTTCTTCTTCTTCTTCTCCTTCTTCTCCTTCTTCTTCTTCTTCTGCTCCTTCTTCTCCTTCTTCTTCTTCTTCTTCTCCTTCTCCTTCTTCTTCTTCTTCTTCTTCTTCTTCTTCTTCTTCTTCTTCTTCTTCTTCTTCTCCTTCTTCTTCTTCTTCTTCTTCTGCTCCTTCTTCTTCTTCTTCTTCTTCTGCTCCTTCTTCTTCTTCTTCTTCTTCTTCTTCTGCTCCTTCTTCTTCTTCTTCTTCTTCTTCTTCTTCTTCTTCTTCTTCTTCTTCTTCTTCTTCTGCTTCTTCTGCTCCTTCTTCTTCTTCTTCTTCTTCTTCTTCTGCTCCTTCTGCTCCTCCTTCTTCTTCTTCTTCTGCTCCTCCTTCTTCTGCTCCTTCTTCTTCTTCTTCTTCTCCTTCTTCTTCTTCTTCTTCTTCTTCTGCTCCTTCTTCTTCTTCTTCTCCTTCTTCTTCTTCTTCTTCTTCGCTATAAAATAATACACTGCTTGTTTCCTTCCTTCCTTTGTTCCTTCCTTCCTTTCTTCCTTCATTCTTTATTTCCTTCCTTCTTTTGTTCCTTCCTTCCTTAATGTCTTCTTCTTCTCCTTCCTTCCTTCCTTCCTTCCTTCCTTCC
>NC_070601.1:2140030-2202216 GCF_027409825.1 Scomber japonicus
AGAGGTTGTGAGACTCTCAGACCTTAAAATAAATAAATATTTAGTCAGTGTTTCTGGGACTGAGGTTGAAGCAGCTGTGATGTCATCATGAGCAGACAGCCTCCAGCTTCCTGTTGAGTTTATGACCTTTGACCTATTTTCATCTATTGTTCAGCTCCGAATTACGAGCAGTAAAGTAACAGAAACTCTTTTATAGCTTTTATACTTTACAAGAGTTCACCGTCATCCAACACGTCTACTCTACTTTATTATATATCTACAGTTTACTGTCAGGGTTTATATCTACCTTTTAACCCTCCTGCTGTCCTTGAGTCAAGGAAGGAAGGGAGGAAGGAAGGAAGAAGGGAGGAAAGGAGGGAGGAAGGAAGGAGGGAGAAAGGGAGAAAGGAAAAGAGGAAGGAAAGAAGGACAGAGGAAAGAAGGAAGGTAGGGGGAGGAAAGAAAGAGAGAAGGAGGGAGGGAGGGAGGAAGGAAGGAAGGAGGGAAGGAAGGAAGGAAAGGAGGGAAGGACAGAGGAAAGAAGGAAGGTAGGGAGAGGAAAGAAAGAGAGAAGGAAGGAGGGAGGGAGGGAGGGAGGAAGGAAAGAAGGGAGGAAGGAAGGAGGGAAGGAAGGAAAGGAGGAAAGAGAGAGGAAGGAAAGAAAGAGAAGGAGGGAGGGAGGAAGGACAGATGGAAGGAAGGAAGGAAAGGAAAGGAGGGAGGGAGGAAGAACGGAGGAAAGAAGGAAGGGGAGGGAGAAAGGGAGAAAGGACAAGAGGAAGGAAAGAAGGGAGGTAGGGGGAGGAAAGAAAGAGAGAAGGGGGGAGGAAGGAAAAGACGAAGGAAAGAAAGACATAGGAAAGAAGGAAGGTAGGGGAGGAAAGAAAGAGAGAAGGAGGGAGGAAGGAAGGAGGAAAGAAGGAAGGTAGAGGGAGGAAGGAAAGAAAGAGAAGGAGGGAGGGAGGAAGGACAGATGGAAGGAAGGAGGGAAGGAAGGAAAGGAGGAAAGAGAGAGGAAGGAAAGAAAGAGAAGGAGGGAGGGAGGAAGGACAGATGGAAGGAAGGAAGGAAGGAAGGAAGGAAAGGAGGGAGGGAGGAAGAACGGAGGAAAGAAGGAAGGGGAGGGAGAAAGGGAGAAAGGAAAAGAGGAAGGAAAGAAGGGAGGTAGGGGGAGGAAAGAAAGAGAGAAGGGGGGAGGAAGGAAAAGACAAAGGAAAGAAAGACATAGGAAAGAAGGAAGGTAGGGGAGGAAAGAAAGAGAGAAGGAGGGAGGAAGGAAGGAGGAAAGAAGGAAGGTAGAGGGAGGAAGGAAAGAAAGAGAAGGAGGGAGGGAGGAAGGACAGATGGAAGGAAGGAAGGAAGGAAGGAAAGGAGGAAAGAGAGAGGAAGGAAAGAAAGAGAAGGAGGGAGGGAGGAAGGACAGATGGAAGGAAGGAAGGAAGGAAGGAAAGGAGGAAAGAGAGAGGAAGGAAAGAAAGAGAAGGAGGGAGGGAGGAAGGACAGATGGAAGGAAGGAAGGAAGGAAGGACTTTGACCCGGGAGGACGACAGGAAGGTTAAGAAAGTAGAAAACTGGCGCCTAAAATCTGAATCCAGAGACTCTGTTCTCTCATTGAGCCTCATTTAGATTTTAAACTTCAGTTTTCTTTTCGTCACATGATGGAAAAATGATGACCTTTTATTTCTATCATAAAACAAAGTCATTCATTCTAGCTGAATACACTGTTAAACATATAACATGACATATATATAACCTCACTGCACACACAGGGGAAAGTCATTCAAGGCAAAACCTGATTAAACTACTCTTTATTTCATGTAATTTAATTTAATTTAATTTTGTTTTATTTTATTTATTATCTATTTTTATTTATTTTATTTTTATTTATTTTATTTATTTATTATCTATTTTTATTTATTTAATTTTTATTTATTTAATTTTTATTTATTTTATTTTTAGTTATTTAATTTTCATTTTATTTATTTTATTTTTATTTATTTTATTTATTTATTATCTATATTTATTTGTTTTGTTTTTATGTATTTTATTTTTAGTTATTTAATTTGTATTTTATTTATTTTATTTTTATTTATTTTATTTTTATTTGTTTTTATTTATTTTATTTTTATTTTTATTTATTTCATTTTTAGGATTATTAAATCCTACAAATAACCTAAAACTGCAGCTAAATTTCGTGGTTTTTTTTTGGTTTTTTTTAATGATTTTTTAAAAATATACTCACACAAACACTAACTCCACATTTTCATACTTTTTTTCAGTGTATTTTTAATTATTAAATTAATGTAATTTAATTCTCATATTATAAAACTTCTCGTATAGATTTTATTTTTAACCAACAAAATGATACATTTGTAATAAAACACATTTAAATCTTTTTTAATGTAGATTTTAATCTTTTTCCAGTAAAACTACACTTTTTTCTGCAACAGGAAGTACATTTCCAGTAAACAACAAAATAAAAGGATTTGCATGATGACTAACACGTGCTGGGAAAATGAGAGTCAGGTCGATATAATGAGTTAAATGACAGTAAAACATCATCAGAGTGTATAATATCCTGTCAATCATTTACAGCCTCACAGACGTGACGTGAGACAGTTTCTAGGTTATCAGTCACAGGATGAGGAAGTGTAGTCGTGTGTCTCACTGTCTCACTGTCTCACTGTCTCACTGTCTCACTGTCTCACTGTCTCACTGCTCAAGCTTTTACTCTCAGGGTTTTTATCTGGAGGAGAATCTGCAGACGGACCCGACCGAGCCGAGCAGCATCAGGTAAGAGACCAAATAAAGAGTCTGACACCATGAAACTGGTTCTCTAATAGACTAAAGTCACCTGGAGTCTTTAAATCATGCTTTTAATTTGTTGAATTATACTATAAGTGCTTATTACATGCTTTTAATTTGTTGAATTATACTATAAGTGCTTATTACATGCTTTTAATTTGTTGAATTATACTATATGTGCTTATTACATGCTTTTAATTTGTTGAATTATACTATATGTGCTTATTACATGCTTTTAATTTGTTGAATTATACTATAAGTGCTTATTACATGCTTTTAATTTGTTGAATTATACTATATGTGCTTAAAGACGCTGTGTATTACATGCTTTTAATTTGTTGAATTATATTATATGTGCTTATTACATGCTTTTGTTGAATTATACTATAAGTGCTTAAAGAAGCTGTGTATTACATGCTTTTAATTTGTTGAATTATACTATAAGTGCTTAAAGAAGCTGTGTATTACATGCTTTTAATTTGTTGAATTATACTATAAGTGCTTAAAGAAGCTGTGTATTACATGCTTTTAATTTGTTGAATTATACTATAAGTGCTTATTACATGCTTTTAATTTGTTGAATTATACTATAAGTGCTTAAAGAAGCTGTGTATTACATGCTTTTAATTTGTTGAATTATACTATAAGTGCTTATTACATGCTTTTAATTTGTTGAATTATACTATAAGTGCTTAAAGAAGCTGTGTATTACATGCTTTTAATTTGTTGAATTATACTATAAGTGCTTATTACATGCTTTTAATTTGTTGAATTATACTATATGTGCTTATTACATGCTTTTAATTTGTTGAATTATACTATATGTGCTTATTACATGCTTTTAATTTGTTGAATTATACTATAAGTGCTTAAAGACGCTGTGTATTACATGCTTTTAATTTGTTGAATTATATTATATGTGCTTATTACATGCTTTTAATTTGTTGAATTATATTATAAGTGCTTAAAGAAGCTGTGTATTACATGCTTTTAATTTGTTGAATTATACTATATGTGCTTATTACATGCTTTTAATTTGTTGAATTATATTATATGTGCTTATTACATGCTTTTAATTTGTTGAATTATACTATAAGTGCTTAAAGACGCTGTGTATTACATGCTTTTAATTTGTTGAATTATATTATATGTGCTTATTACATGCTTTTAATTTGTTGAATTATACTATAAGTGCTTATTACATGCTTTTAATTTGTTGAATTATACTATAAGTGCTTAAAGACGCTGTGTATTACATGCTTTTAATTTGTTGAATTATACTATAAGTGCTTAAAGACGCTGTGTATTACATGCTTTTAATTTGTTGAATTATACTATAAGTGCTTATTACATGCTTTTAATTTGTTGAATTATACTATAAGTGCTTAAATATGCTGTTTTAAATCATTATTTTTACATTTTAACTGATCAAACTGATAAAAGAATAAGCAGAAATATAAATTATCGTATGTTTTTCGTCAGCTTTCTTTTATAATTATCAGCCTATGTTGGGAAAATATATATATAAGCATCTTTTCCTTTTATTCCTCACATCTTTAATCTTATTTTTAGATTTTAGTCAAGCTTCCTGTCACGCTAACATTGCTCTCAGTGGTTGAATAATAATTTAAAAAGGATAATAATTAAGATATCTAATAGTTGAGATGCTGTAATGAGTCATATGAGAACTTTTAGATGCTTATATTTATTGATAATGTTATTTTTGATATAAAACTATTGATTATTATAACTCTGAGTATCATAAAGTTAAAGTCTTCTGTGGAAATACAGTTTAATTAAAACAGTTTATTTCCTTTATTCAAGCTGAGAAGCAAAGACAGTTTTTATACTTTAATACTTTTAAACTGAAAGCTGATGAAAGCTGATGAGTTATTATACTTTATTATTTATTGTTGCTTTTATGATCATCAAACAGCAGAAGGTGACTAAACAAACACAGACGCTCAAATGTATAACAGGCATGTTTGAGTCACTTAGAGAGGAACATGAATCGTCACTTTTTCCATTTTAATGTTATTTTTTGTACTTTTTTGGGGATTTTCATTTGAATCGTCCAGTTTTGTAAAAGGGAAAAAGGAAAATTTAGTCTTTCAGATATCTAATGGCACAAATGCATTGGTCAAGGAAGGAAGGGACGCAGGGAGGAAGAAGAAAGGAAAGGAGGGAGGAAGGGAGGGAGGGAGGAAGGAAGGGGGGGTGGAAGGAGGGAGGGAGGGAGGAAAGAAGGAAGGAAGGTAGGAGGGAGGGAGAAAGGAAAAGAGGAATGGAGGAAGGAAGGAAAGAAGGACAGAGGAAAGAAGGAAGGTAATGGGGAGGAAAGAAAGAGAAGGAGGGAGGGAGGAAAGAAGGAAGGGAGGAAGGAAAGGAAGGAAGGAAGGAAGGACGGAAGGAAAGAAGGACAGAAGGAAGGAAGGAAGGAAGGAAGGGAAGAGGGAGGGAAGGAAGGTAGGGGGAGGAAAGAAGGAGAGAAGGAGGGAGAAGAAGGAAGGAAGGAAAGAAGGACAGAAGGAAGGAAGAAAGGTGGATGGTGGAAGGAAAGAAAGAAAGGAGGAAAGAGAGAAGGAGGGAGGAAGGACAGACTGAAGGAAGGAAGAGAGGAAAGAAGGAACAGTCAAAACAGAAATAGGTCAGTATGTGAGGGTTAAAGACAAGCTTAGAACAAATCAATGTTTTATGTCGTCATGCCCTCAGAGAGAGAAAAGAGGAAAAGCAAAGAAACCTACGAAGGGTTAAACTCACCTGTGCCTGTCTCTCTGTGCTGCTGCAGGTGTTTTCCAGGTTACCGTGGCAACAGAAGAGGAGCCTGAGGAGCGAGCACAAAGAAAACAACAGTGAGACAGACGGTGGATGTGATTCATGATGATGATGATGACAGGCGACACCTTCATCATCCCGGTTTTGGTTTTCTAACGATGCAGGTTTGGAGGATCAGGACTTCATCATCATCGTTGCCATGACGTACCTGGCTCACTACGCCAACGCCCAGCTCGCTGCCCTCTGGATGGGCTGCGTGGGCTGGACTTTCACCATCATGGCCCTCGGACTGGTCCAGTGGAGGGTCTGGAAGGTGCCTGACAATGAGGTTATCAGCTCCGGGGTGGCGTGGGTCGGTCTCTGGAGGGTCTGCTTCAACAGCTACACCGTAGTGACCCCTGGCTTCAAGCATATGTACTGCAGTTACATCGATTTGACTGATGCCTACACGCCTCCGGAGATCGCATCAGGGCAGGTTCTCATGCTCCTGTCGGTGGTGGTGGGGCTTTGTGGGAACGCTGGTGGGGTCTACACCCTGAGGAATGTCTTCTTTGGGATGGATAAGAACTCGCCAATCCGTTTATTGTTCATCACTGCTGGATCTTTGTGTTTAACAGCAGCTGGGATGTCACTAATCCCTCTCTTGTGGACTCTGACCTCGGTGGTCAACAATCAAACCATTAATTTCCCGCCTGATTTCAAAATGCCGAAAGAACCTGACTCTCAAAGCGTTGGCTGCGGCATCGTGATCGGGTTGGTGGGTGCAGTCCTGATGGTGGTCTCTGGGGTTAATTTTTGTAGATACAGATTACCAGAGAGGTCTCGTGCCAGTATGCAACCATCTCTGAGCCATGAGGTGCAGCTGGACGGGTCGGCAGCTCAGGGGGCTTTAACGAGCTCCGGGGGCATAAACAACCCGGCGTTTGAGTCTCATGAACACGTATGATCAGGTTGTTTGGTGGTTCAACACCAAGTCAATGTAAATGTAAAGGTGGAGGACTAAACACTGATAGAATGAACCTTGGTGGTTGCTATAGTTACAGGTTGTTCTATGGTTGCTATATATACAGGTTGTTCTATGGTTGCTATAGATACAGGTTGTTCTATGGTTGCTATATATACAGGTTGTTCTATGGTTGCTACAGTTACCGGTTGTTCTGTGGTTGCTATAGATACAGGTTGTTCTATGGTTGCTACAGTTACAGGTTGTTCTGTGGTTGCTATAGATACAGGTTGTTCTATGGTTGCTATAGATACAGAGTGTTCTATGGTTGCTATAGATACAGGTTGTTCTATGGTTGCTATAGATACAGGTTGTTCTATGGTTGCTATAGATACAGAGTGTTCTATGGTTGCTATAGATACAGGTTGTTCTATGGTTGCTATAGATACAGGTTGTTCTATGGTTGCTACAGATACAGAGTGTTCTATGGTTGCTATAGATACAGGTTGTTCTATGGTTGCTATAGATACAGAGTGTTCTATGGTTGCTATAGATACAGGTTGTTCTATGGTTGCTATAGATACAGAGTGTTCTATGGTTGCTATAGATACAGCTTGTTCTATGGTTGCTATAGATACACGTAAATGATAATTTCTCTCTAGATTTGGCTACAAAAAGGATTGAATGGATGTATCGTTTGATATTACATCATACTCGGTTATTTTAGATACTTTTAAAGTATCTAATATATAAAAAACGTAGACTATAATACATAAATACAATAAAAACAGATGTGTGTATGTTAATTTAACTATTATACTTAATGAACCAACGTCTAGTTTGATCAGTTTCTCTCTCTCTCACACACACACACACACACACACACACACACACACACACAGTTAACTGATAGATTAGTATTTAATTATTAACACTATACAGCTCCTCCATTACATAATGTAACCAATTTAACTTTGTGCTGCGGGGACGAAAATGAATAAATGACCCATCTGTTGATAACCAGAAAACGTGGAGCTGGCAGTTTCTTAAAGAGAGTTAATAACAGATCTATATAATAACGTTCTTCACATCCACAGAACTCAATAACACTGATGTGCAAAACAGGAGACACATTTTTACATGAATGCAAATGTGATGGCGTCTGACAGCTGCATGTAAATCCGAGGTGTGTGTGTGTGTGTGTGTGTGAGAGACTGTTTCCTGTCAGCAGACCACATTATATTTCATGTTTTATTATTATATTATATTATATTATATTATATTATGACTAAAGGTGAAGGCCAACCTAACGAGTCCACACAAACATGTTTCACTGTGTTTATTATTTGCACTGAAATGTGAGATTATCTTCTTCTGTGTTGAGGTTTAATGAATTTAAGCCTTTAAAAAAAAGTTTTATTGATTACAGAACTACACATCAAATGCTTTTTATTTAATATGCAGATTCTTTGGTTTACACTCTTGACCTTTGACCTTTTCGCTACTAGTAACCTGCAATGCGTTACCTCAGAATTGACTCCTTTTGTCCTTCCTGTCGTCCTCCCAGGTCAAATTGACCCCGTCTGTTTTGACTGTTCCTTCTTTCCTCTCTTCCTTCCTCCCTCCTGCTCTCTTTCTTTCCTCCCCCTACCTCCCTCCTACCTTCCATCTGTCTTTTCTCCCTCCTTCTCTCTCTTTCCTCCTTTCCTTCCTCCATTCTTCTGTCCTTTGTTCCTTCCCTCCTTCCTTCCCCCCCTCCTTCTCTCTTCCTTTCCTCCCTCCATCCCCCTTTCTTCCTTCCTTCTTTCCTTTCCTCCTTCCTTTCCTTCCTCCCTTCATACTTTCTTTCCTCCCCATTACCTTCCTTCTTTCCCTTGTCCTTCTTCCTTCTCTTCCCTCCTCCCTCCTTTTCTTCCTTCCTCCCTCCCTTCCTTCCTTGACTCGAGGACAACAGGAGGGTTAATATTACACTTTGTATGTTTCCTGTTTACTGAGCACCTGTGGAGCCAAACATGAGGCTTGAGGTTTTTACTTAATATAATAATTCAATATTTAATTATCCATCATGTAATTTTATTTTTCTGGTAACTTCCTGTTGAAAATGTGTGTGTCATATTAAATACAGCAGGAATAGAAGGTCACTTATTATTATGCAGGACCTTTAAGGGCTTCAACATGTTATATTTAATGTTTTTATTTGTTTTAAAATACATGCAATAAAAGATTAATTATTATTATTGTGTCATGGTTCAGACTTTACAAGGTTACCTGAATGCATCTAATTATTTTTAATAAAGTGTATAAATTATTACTTTAACCTTCCTGTTGTCCTCGAGTCAAGGAAGGGAGGAAGAAGGAAGGAAAGGAGGAAGGAAGGGAAGAAGGAAAGAAGGTAGGAAGGAGGGAGGGAGGAAAGAAGGACAGAAGAAAGGAAGGAAGGAAAGGAGGGAGGAAGGAAGGTAGGAGAGAGGGGGGGAGGGAGGAAAGCACAGAAGGAAGGGAGGAAGGAAAGAAGGACAGAAGGAAGGAAGGACAGAGGGAGGGAGGAAGGAGGGAGGGAGGGAGGAAAGGACAGAAGGAAGGAAGAAAGGAAAAGGAGGGAGGAAAGAAGGTAGGAAAGAAGGAAGGAGGGAGAGAAGCAAGGAAAGAAGGTAGGAAGGAAGTAAGGAGGGAGTGAGGGAGGGAGGAAGGAAATAAAGAAGGACAGAAGGAAGGGAGGAAGGAAAGAAAGAAGGACAGAAGGAAGGGAGGAAGGAAAGGAACAGACCCGGCCCTAACCAATGTGGCGCCCTAGGCAAGATTTTAGGTGGCGCCCCCCTTGCATCGAAGTAAATTCCACTGCTGGTGTACATACTCACAAGAAACTGAATAGCTTTATCTTGGACATTCTTTTATTTAAAGAAAGAAATTGCCCAATCAAAATACTTAGAACAAATTAGAAAGAAATACAAAAAAATATGATATGAATATATGAAATATAATATAAATAGCTTACATAAAGTATAAGATTTAAATACCCACAAAATAAAAAGTGTAAACAAGTGACATGCTGCTGCATCACTTCTGGGTTGTGCTCCTGAGGTGGAGGCAACAGGAGGAGCGCTTGATGCTGTAGGTGGCCCAAGATTTGCAGGAGTGGGACTGAGAAACCGCAACAGCGCATCTGAAGAGAGAAGAGGAGTATGTGACACCAGTCTAATAATAAATATGATATGATAGGCTAATATGATTTCAAGAATAAAATGAAATGAAATAATATAAATGAAAAATCTAAGAGATACATGCATGATGTTCACTATACTGTACATGTATAATATACAATGTACTTTTTCTGATATGCAAACTATATATGATTCAATTTTATTGTCATTACAACAAAATACTGATTAGCAGAATGCAAAGAAGTAGTAAACTGCAGTATAATATAGAATGTGGGAATGCTAAGTTATGCTAGCTATAACATGAATGATGTGCACTTTAACACTGATGTAAAGTTTAACACTATAAACACACTTTAGACAATATGAACTGTAACACAACATACAGCTCGGCTTACAACTATAATAAAAGGGTGGAAAAGGAATAGCATTTTGATTGACTATTACAAGCTAAGAAAACCTTAGCTAACCAGATGTTAATAAAAATGCTGAATAGATCTAATATTTACACATTTCCCTGAGGAAACCCAGCGAGCACAAACCGTAATTTCAACGTTTGATTTCCGGTTAAAAACAGGTTGATATGAGGTCTGAACGTCTTTTCAACCGTCTAAAAACAGTTACAACATCAACGTGTCACAAAACACACATTAGTTTGATTTCGGTTGATAATTACCTCAGTTGTAGCTCTATTGATTATTTTGACGTTTTTTCTATAAATGAGAGGAGGTGAAATGACGTCTAAACAAAACGTAATTTCAAAGCATTTAATGTTGAATAAAATATCATAAATATGAAACTATATAGGCTATGTCTGCACACTAAATAAGCTGGGAATTTTCTATACAGCAATTCCCGGTGAATATGTTTTCTATGTGAAAGTTGAATAAACGTCTCCATATAGCCGGTAAAAAAACGTTCACTTTCCAACCAATTTTCAACGTCTTTTCACCGGTTACCATAGATACACGTCTTTTAGACGTCTTTTCAACCAAAATGTGCTTGCTGGGAAGTAAGGTGGGAGTAGTTACATTACTATTTTCCAACTTAGGCTCTTCCATAACATTAACTGGCGTTAAAACTAACAGTTTAACAACAAACCATGTTATGCTAATGGTTAACGACGTTATCGTCGTTCTGCAACACACAAATGATGTCATGACATTATCTTTATTGTAACATTACCTCTGTCTTTGTCTCGTTTTCCTCCTCTTCTTTTCTTTTTTTCCTCCCCTGGGCACCAGACAGTTTGGGACGTTATGACATATTGTTGTCGAGCTAGCCTTGGGGTCACGTTAAAAAACGACCATCCTCCCCCAGGTAGCAGGTACAGTCTAATTAGTGGGGGGGGGGGGGGGGGCGTCTTAGGAAAGTAACGTGTCATCATTATTATTATTAGTATTCCTATTTAACAGGCTTTGCTATGCAGTTAAATTAATGTGGGCTTATTATCTTCATATTAAGACATGATACCAAGTAGTTTTAAGAATAGTGGAAGTTACATTTTTTTTTTTTTTTTTTCTTCTTCCCCCATTTGTGGCGCCCCCTGGATGGACGGCGCCCTTAGCATTTGCCTATACTGCCTATGCCACGGGCCGGCCCTGGAAAGGAAGGAGGAAGACAAATCACAGCAGAGTCAACAGCAGTGCTCTCCTCACTCTAACACACCTCACTTTAATAATTAACTCGTTATCAAGCCTCAGCTGCTGGACGATGACATCATCATAATCAGAGTCAGGTGTGTCAGACTGGAGCGACCCCGAACACACACACGCAGGACTCAGAGCAGCGATGGGAGGGACGGAGACGTTGGATCTCATAAAACACACAAAGCAAGGTGAGAGGGTGGGCTTTTTTTTTTTTTTTTTTCTTAAATATTTTATTCAAAAAAAAGCAAAAAGTTCATCTCCAGGATTTCAAACCATCTGTATCAACGTTCCTGTTAGTGGTGAACAGTCTGCTTCACCTCACTGAGATCAGTCTTATGGCTCAAATCGACCCCCCCCCCCCCCCCCCCCCCCCCTCCCCAAATCCTCCCCCTCCTCAAACCTCCCTCCCCTCCTGAGCCTTTACTGACACGATAAGGAAAGACGATAACGTGGGGGGGGGAAAAAAAATCCAATTTCAGTTTTTGGGACATTTACAGCACACACCTCTCTGAAGTTAGGACCATTTAACAGCTGCGTCATTTTATTTTGAAAATCCGGCAGCTTTAATCTTCTTCCTCACAAACTTTTAAAAGGAGTTTGTGAGGAGTGAAATAACCATAGACTATTTTTTAGGGGGGGTTATTTCATCTTTTTAAGGAGTTGAGCATCTCACACACTCATTTTGGGTTTTTTTTTTTTTTGGGGGGGGGGGGGGGCTGCTGCTGCTGACAATGATCTTAAACCTTCTCGAGGAACTTCATACAGTACACACAAATGAAGAGTTTCATTCCCAAAATAAAAGACAAAGCGCTGACACCACAGTAATCACACGATCATCAGAAAGATTTCCCCTGCAGCCGCCAGCAAGCTAAACATTTCATATCCCCCGCTGTGTGTGTGTGTGTGTGTGTGTGTGTGTGTGTGTGTGTGTGTGTGTGTGTGTGTGTGTAATATGCATCATTACAGCATGAAACCCCTCAAATATAAATAGAAGACGTCACTGGAGATACATATGGCATATCATTCAAACACACGCTCTAATACTGAATACAACATATACAAGTAAAGCACAATTATTAAGTTTTTAAAAATAAAAAAGAAGAGTCTCAAATATTACCGAATGAGGTCAGATATCATCAGAAATGCTTTTTTTTTTTTCTTTTAAACAATTTTATGATGCAGTTCTCCGGGAAAAAAAAGAACAAATGGCACACAGAGGCTGTAAAATGCAAAAATTATTCAAATCTGCACAAACACGTGTTGACAAACTCCTTTTCTTTCCTTTTCTCTCTCTCTCGCTCGCTCTCTCTCTTCCTATTTATGTGCTGAGGATGATTTATATTCTGAACAAACACCCGTCTGTGTCGAAAATGCCCTGAATGTAAAATATACAAGATGTGGAATGAACGGCCTCGTGTGTGTGTGTGCGTGCCTGTTTTTCTATCCTGGTGGGGACCTCAACCTGACAAAGTGTGTATATGTTAGCATATTAGCTTCGTATTAGCATATTAGCTTAGCGTCCCAACGAGAGGGGGGAAAATTCAGGTTTCAAATTTATGTGAGAGTTATTGATTTAGGAGTTATAATTACATCTCTAGACCCTTTTAGAAAGGCTGGAACCCAGTCAGGGTCCCCACGAGGTAGTAAAAACGTGTATGTGTGTGTGTGCGTTTTTCTATCCTGGTGAGGACCGCAACCTGACAAAGTGTGTATATATTAGCATATTAGCTTCGTATTAGCATATTAGCTTAGCGATTAGCCCCCTAGCTAACTGGATTATTAGATGCAGTGTTAATGATTAGGGATAGGGTCAGGGTTAGGGTTATGAATTGTACTGTGGTCAACAGTGATGTCAATCGTATGCTAATAGACGTTAGCATTATGGGTCCCAACGAGGGGAGTTAGGGGGGGCAAAATTCAGGTTTCAAATTTATGTGAGAGTTATTGATTTAGGAGTTATAATTACATCTCTAGACCCTTTTTAGAAAGGCTGGAACCCAGTCAGGGTCCCCACGAGGTAGTAAAAACGTGTATGTGTGTGTGGTTGCATCTTTTTAGGTGTCTGACTTGGTTCTTTAAAACTCCTTGGGTCACATGTTTCTCCTAAATTAAGCAACCTGTGTGTGTCTGTGTGTGTGTGTGTGTGTGTGTGTGTGTGTGTAAGCAAACTTCCTATGCAAGAAAAAATGCAAATATGACGCCAGACTTTAAATACAAAATACATTTCTGTCATTATCTGCTCAGCTGATCTGCAGCTTTGTTTCAGTCTCTCTTCCTGCTGAGGCCGCGACTGAAAAACTGCTTCACTCTCACCTTACGTCCTTTTATTTTGAAAAGACTTTTAACTCATCTTTAAACCAAAGTCTCCTCTTTTAAAAAACCCAAATCTGAAGCTGATAAAATGTTTTATAGTATAGTTTTTAAGACGACACACACACACACACACACACAAACACACACACACATCCAAAGCAGCCCCCCCCCCCCGCCCCTCCTCTTTTTTTCCATTAAATTCATCTTAAATTTCATCCAGATTTTTATTTTCTTAAAATAAAGCTCAAACAAAGCTGTGATATTGTAATCCTGATAATCAGCGCGAGAAGATAATGTCGGATTATTCCTTGATTCTCCACAGAAAAACACACACAAGCTCTCACACACACACACACACACACACACACACACACACGCCTGTTTACGTGAATTGTTGGGTCCCGTCTCGTCCGCAGCGTCTTCGTCCTGTTCACCCTTCGCACACATGGAAGCCCCTGATAGTCGTTTTTTTGTTTTTTTTGTTTTTGATCCAGATGGTTTGAAACGGAAAGAAAAAAAAAAAGAAAAAAGAAAAAAATACATACATACAAAATAAAATACAAAAAAGGAAAAAAAAAAGGAAAAAAAAAAAAGAGTAAGAAATGCAGGAAAGTTTTAATCGTTCCAAAGTCCGCCCGTCTGTTCTTGATAAACCTCGATGACGTCTTCGTCCTCCATCCCCAGCTGACGGGAAGAAACACACAAATAAACGGATGAACTTGAACACAGCATCACATTTAGAGAGAATATATTAGAGGATTATGGTAAAAATGTCTAAGTGGTGTAACCATAAAAACTTTAAACTTTGCTTAACCTTCCTGTCGTCCCCCCGGGTCAAATTGACCCCGTCTGTTTTGACTGTTCCTTCTTTCCTCCCTTCCTTCTGTCCTTCCTTCCTTTCCTTTCCTTCTCTCCTGCCTTCTGTCACTTCCATCCTTCCTTCTTTCCTCCATCCTCCCTTCCTTCTGTCCTTCCTTCTTTCCTCCCTTCCTTCCTCCCTCCCTCCCTTCCTTCCTCCCTCCCTCCTTTCCTTCTTTCCTCCCTCCTTTCCTTCCTTCCTTCCTTTCTTCTTCCTTCCATCCTCCCCTCCGTCCTTTCACACACACACACACACACACACACACACACACACACACACACACACACACACACACACACACACACACACACACACACACACACACACACACACACACACACACACACACACACACACACACACAGTGGAGGAAATTTCTTTTTTTGTGGACCCAGCATTAAAAGGAAGGAAGGGAGGAAGGGAGGGAGGGAAGGAGGGAGGGAGGGAGGAAGGAAGGAGGGAGGGAGGGAGGGAGGGAGGGAGGGAAGGGAGGAAGGAGGGAGGGAGGGAAGGGAGGAAGGAAGGAAGGAGGGACTTTTAAACCCTCTGAAAAAAAATATAACTTAACTTTTTATATTACATTTCTGTCTCTTTCTTCCTTCCTCCTCCAAGTTCTTATTTCTCTTCTTCTCCTCTTTTCTTTTCCTTCTGTCTTTCCTCCTCCAACTTATTGTCCTCTCTTTCTCTACTTCCTCCTCTTTCTTTTTCTTCCTTTCTCTTCTCCCTCCTCATTCTTTCTTTCCTCCTCCTAACTTCTTTATGTCTCATCTTCCTCCGCTGTCTGTCTCTTTCTTTCTTTCCTCCTCCTCCTCCTCTACCTTCTTGTTCTTTATTTCTCTTCTTCTCCTCTTTTCCTTCTGTCTTTCTTCTTTTCCTTCTGTCTTTCCTCTAACTTCTTGTTCTTTATTTCTCATCTTCCTCCGCTGTCTGTCTCTTTTTTCTTTCTCTCTCCTCTACCTTCTTGTTCTTCCTCCTCTTTTCTTTCTTTTCCTTCTGTCTTTCCTCCTCCTCTAACTTCTTGTTCTTTCTCTTCTTCTCCTCTTTCCCTTCTTTCTTTCCTCCTCCTCTTAACTTCTTGTTCTTTATTTCTCTACTTCCTCCTCCTCTGTCTGTCTGTCTCTTTCTTTCTTTCTCTCCCTCCTCCATCTTCTTGTTCTTTCTCTTCTTCCTCCTCTTTTCTTTCTGTCTTTCCTCCTCCAACTTATTGTCCTCTCTTTCTCTACTTCCTCCTCTCTTTTTCTTCCTTTCTCTTCTCCCTCCTCATTCTTTCTTTCCTCCTCCTAACTTCTTTATGTCTCATCTTCCTCCGCTGTCTGTCTCTTTCTTTCCCTTCTTTCTTTCCTCCTCCTCCAACTTCTTGTTCTTTCTCTTCTTCCTTCTTTCTTTCCTCCTCCTCCTCCTCCTCCTCCTCCTCCTCTACCTTCTTGTTCTTTGTTTCTCTTCTTCCTCCGCTTTCTGTCTCTTTTTTCTTTCTCTCCTCCAACTTCTTGTTCTTTCTCCTCTTTTCCTTCTGTCTTTCCTCCTCTACCTTCTTGTTCTCTCTACTTCTTCCTCTTTCTTTCTTTCTTTCTTTCTTTCTCTCTCCTCCAACTTCTTGTTCTTTCTCTTCTCCCTCCTCTTTCTTTCCTCCTCCTAACTTCTTGTTCTTTATTTCTCTTCTTCCTCTGCTTTCTGTCTCTTTCCTTCTTTCTCCTCCAACTTCTTGTTCTTCCTCTTCTCCCTCCTCTTTTTTTTCTTCCTTTCTTTCTCTCTCCTCCAACTTATTGTTCTCTCTTCTTCCTTCTTTCCTCCTCCTCCAAATTCTTGTTCTCTTTCTCTTCTTCCTTTCTTTCCTCCCCCCTCTACCTTCTTGTTCTTTATTTATTTTCTTTCTCCGCTTTCTTTTTTCTTTCCTCCTCCTCTACCTTCTTGTTCTTTCTTTTCTCCCTCCTCTTTCTTTTCTCCTCCTCCTCCTCCAACTTATTGTTCTTTCTTTCTCTTCTTCCTCCCCTTTTTTTCTTCCTTTCTCTCTCTCCTCTACCTACTTGTTCTCGCTTCTTCTCCTCTTTTCCTTTTGTCTTTCCTCCTCTAACTTATTGTTCTTTCTTTCTCTTCTTGCTCCTCTTTCTCTCTGCTTTCTGTCTCTTTCCTTCTTTCTCCTCCAACTTCTTGTCCTTTCTCTTCTTCCTCCTGTTTTTCTTTCCTCCTCCTCTAACTTCTTGTTCTTCCTTCCTTCTAGGTGTGGATAAAATATTTAGTATTTATCATTCTAACCCAAACCTGAAGCTTATTCTACACTAAACGTCTCCAAAATTAGTTAAATTAGCATCATGTTAGTCACGATTTTGGAAAATTTAGGGATTAAAATAAAACCGTCTTTACCTCTTTTGGAGTTTGGTTGTCTGCGATTCTCTGTCCTTCAAACAGAAACCTTAGCGTGCTTGCAGGGACGCCCTGAAAGAAAAGAAGAAGAAGAAGAAACACGCATCAGAAGTCAAAGCATCAAATCAAAGTCTTTTATTTAATCCTGAAGCGTTTAGTCGACTCTTCTCTCCTCTCTCACCTGTCTCTGGCTGTAAGACTCCTTCAGCTTCTTTAGATGTGTCGTCATTTTCACCTTAAAGTGGATTTCGCTGCTATCCTGTGGGGGGAGGGAGGGAGGGAGAGAGAGGGAGAGAGAGGTAGAGGTAGAGGGAGAGGTATAGAGGGGTAGAGAGAGAGGTAGAAAGGTAGAGGTAGAGAGAGGGAGAGGTAGAGAGGTAGAGCGAGAGGTAGAGGTAGATAGAGAGAGAGGGATAGAGAGAGGTAGAGAGAGAGAGGAAGAGAGAGGGAGAGAGAGAGGTGTAGAGTGATAGAGAGAGGTAGAGAGAGGTAGAGAGAGAGGTAGAGAGAGGTGTAGAGCGGTGTAGAGAGGTAGAGAGAGGTAGAGAGAGAGGTAGAGAGAGGTAGAGAGAGGGGTAGAGAGAGAGGGAGAGAGAGAGGTAGAGAGAGAGAGAGAGAGGGAGAGAGAGAGAGGTAGAGAGAGAGAGAGAGAGGTAGAGAGAGGGAGGTAGAGAGAGGTAGAGAGAGGTAGAGAGAGGTAGAGAGAGGGGTAGAGAGAGAGGGAGAGAGAGAGGTAGAGAGAGGGAGAGAGAGAGGTGTAGAGAGGTAGAGAGAGAGAGCGAGGTAGAGAGAGAGAGACAGAGAGAGAGAGAGAGAGAGCGAGGTAGAGAGAGGTAGAGAGGTAGAGAGATAGAGAGAGGTAGAGAGGGAGAGGGAGGGAGAGAGAATTAGAAGCAGCAGGAAAGTCAGATCTCATTTAGGGAATTGTACATGTTTTGTTCATGTTTGTGAATGATTTGTCGTGTGTTGTCCCTCCTCTCTCTCGCTCCGCTCTCTGAGCGCTCTCTCGTTTACTGTTCACGTCTCGTGCTGTTTCTCTGCAGACGCACCAAAACTGTGAAATTCTACTCATCTGAGACACAACTTCCTTTTACTCGTTAGCCTTAAACTGAGTCTAACTTAACGAGCTCAGATATGTGTGTGCTTTGTTGCTCTTGTTATATTTAATAATTAAACATTTGTCTTGATGAATACAGCTGAATTTGTCGGATTATAATACAAGTATAATTTTTAGTGAATGTGGAGTACTGGTTCATGCTTTTATTTTGAAGGTACAGAGGTGAATGTAAAGGAGAGGCAGCAGATGTTCTTCTCTTTGTCTGTTTGCTTGTAAAAGCTCAGTGGCTGCTTGAGTTTGAGTTTATTTCTTTATTTTCCTTCATAGTTTTTATTTTTCAACTTAACTGACAGTGTGCTTTTATTATTATTCTCATCTCCACTGTTTCCTTCTTCCTCTACAGCCTTGTACCTGCACATTAAAGCACTTTGAGTTCACTGTGTTGTATGTGAGTCTTACAAATTAAAATTATTATTATTGATCCAGCTATAACATCTGAGTATCTCAGCATGAAGTGTATTATTATGTCTCTCACTAGTCCTTTTAATATTATAGCAGCATTATTAAAATCACTGGAGTACAACTTTAAAGTATATAACATAAAACATACAGGAAGCTTTGGATCCTTAGAGGTAAACTTTGGAGCATTTGGGAAATAAGCTCATGATATTTTTACATTCTTATACAGCTGAATAACTATCTAAAGGCACACAGTGTAATAACAGCATTCACTCATTCATACCTGACCGATCACTTTTAATTTGATGTACTCTCCATCCTTCTTATCCCCCCCGTCTTGGCTGGATGGTTTTGTCTCCTGGAGAAAAAAAAAACAGAAAAATAAACTCATTAGACTAAAGATAAATGATCAGTTTGGCTTCATCAACCAACTGGTCTGAAGCAAGAACCGATGACGTCATGGGATGGGGGCGGGGCTAACGTTTATTAGCAGACTAGCGGGGTTAACGTTTATTAGCAGACTAGCGTGGCATTTCCAGAGGGTTAAAGATTTGTGGATTAAAAGTACTATTTTTATCATTTTTTTGCCATAGCTGTCATCTTCTTCTTCTTCTTCTACTTCATCGTTTCCGGCAGGCTAGATGCCTTGCGCCATGTTGCTGCCTCTCACTGGTGAATCATGGAAGTGTTTCAAAGGCGTGTGCTGGCTATGTTATACAGTGACGTAATCGCATGGCTCCTAGCAACAGGTTCGTAAGAGGTGCTCGGATTAGCACCAACTGAGCACCGGCTCCAGCTCGGTGGAAAAGGGGTAAGTGTAGAGCAGAGGCGTAAAGATACACCTCCAAACAAAATATAAGAGACAAGAAGAGAAGCTCTTTTTCCCTCCACAGTAACTAAACCACAACTCTGCAGCTGAGTTATAGAGACAAGTCTATCACGTAATGCGTCAGACAGACTGTAAGATAAGAAAAGAAAAGATAAGATATTCCTTTATTAGTCCCACGATGGGGAAATGTGCATTATCACAGCAGCAAAGTGGAGAGCAAAAATAGAAAGAGCATCAATTAAAAAGAATAAAGAACAATATATGAGGAAAAAAGCAATAAACAAAACAATAGTAGTAAAAAAAATATATAATAAAATTAAGTATATACTGTCTGAAATGCACTGCTGCTTTAATGTATAAAAACAGAAACTTTATGCTATCTTTCACTTTCATTTTGTGAACATTTTTAGAGCTCAATTTATCAAAATGTGGTACAGGCAGTGTGTTTTTATTAATAAATAATCATTTAAATGTCCATGAGCTCATAAAATTATACTTAAGTTGCTATTTGTGATTTGATATGATGTGAAAGTGACTGTGTTGAATCCAATCAAATCATACTGTAATATCAACTCAATTTAAGTCGATTTATAATAAATACTGTGCAGAAACTTGTGATTTAAACATTTACATCCTACTATATTTGTATATTTAACACTTTTTAAAATGTATATTAATGAATTATACATATGTACTTGTTAACAAACGTGCTTGTCTCAGTTAACACGTTAATGCATGAATAAATGATGTTTATATTGAACTTAAATAAACATTAAACATCATAAACGTCACATTATATCCCCAAACAGGCCTGTTGGGTTAATAGTATACTATTAATTATTGTTTCTGACATTGATACAAACGTGGCTGCATGTTAGTAGCTGTAAACACTTCTTATTTAATAGTAAAAGTGTAAATAATGAAGTTAAACCAAAGCTGCTGATGAGCAGTGAGTAGTGGGCCTGCAGCAGCTAACACTTAGCATAGAAGATAACCTGATATGAGCCTTAAAACAAAGCATTACGTCTCTTTTTAAACGCCTCACGCACATCACAAAGAGTTGAGAGTATTTAAAAGGTGATATCTTACCGTATCTGACATGTTTTGTTCCTGTGTGTGAGGTTATAAACACAATGAGAAAGGATGTTAGCAGTTAGCTCCGAGACGCAGCTGCTGCAGCCTGATGTTGTGAGACGGAGACCGGAAGCAGGCGTGCGTCACTCTGCGTTTTTCAGAATAAAAGTACCTAACCCCACAAAACAAGCGGGTAGCTTCCGGTTATTTTTTTCTAGGATGGCGAAGTCAGGATTCTCTGCCTCAGT
Organism: Scomber japonicus; assembly: GCF_027409825.1. Lineage (NCBI taxonomy): Eukaryota > Metazoa > Chordata > Actinopteri > Scombriformes > Scombridae > Scomber > Scomber japonicus. Next base: position 2,160,540 of record NC_070601.1, read on the forward strand.
TTTGGTTAACTTTGATATTCTAATCTTAACCAACTTTTTCTCCTAGGATAGCGAAGCCACAATGTTTAATTACTATAATATTACATTTTGATTTGTGTATTTAATTCGTGCTGGGTGATATGGACAAATTCAAATATCACAATATTTTAGACCAATATAGATATCGCAACAATATTGTAGAAATGACTGTCAATGCTTTCACAAAATATTTACACTATGAACATGTTTGATAAATAATCATCAATAATGTGGATAGAATGACAAAGTGGGTAAAAGGTAAATAGCAGAACGGCTACAACAGTCTGGTAATATAATATTTTGCCCAGTCCTATTATTTAATGACCTTTCAATTAATTTAACCCTTTACACGCTGTTCATATTCTGACAAATGTACAAGACACTCTACACCAATTCACATTCATAAATTCCCTTATAAATTATTAATTAATGTTCCTAATAATCTTTAATGAAGCTGTAAAAATGATGCATTTTTTCTATTTTTGTAAACTGTTGGTCACATGAGGAAAAGATGGGTTAAAATAAATGTGTATATGATGTTTTTACAGCTCTCAAATGTAAAAATGGATCACAATCGACCCTGAACGGTATGTAAGGGATAAGAGTGGCAGCAGGTTGCAGAAGACCTTTTGGATTTGTGTTGCTGTGACTGCACACATTTAACTCCTTCGCCATAGAAACTTGCAGCTATTTATAATAAACAGGAACAACAACCACAATTTTGCATAATTTCTCATTGCAAAAAAAAAAAAGAAAGAAAAGAAGTTATGTAAAGTAAGTTTTACGCGCAAATGTTCTTTTACTCAATGTTTGAACTGGTTTGTAAACTTATATATATATTTCAATATTTATATATAAATAAAAACCATGCAGGTGTGTATTTGTTTGACAGGTTTCAATCGTGATGCAGGAAACCAACATCTGACGTCACAGGTTGTGTTTTTGTTGGACTCTTCCAACGAGGTCTGAAGGGGGTGAAAAAAATCCGTCAAGTGTGCAACAATGGACAAATAACATCCGGTATGAAGATATTAAAAGCATAAAAGCACCACTATATTTTCTTCTTGTACCGTACTTTTATTTTATTTTTTTCAACAAACACTTCCGGTTATAATTGTGAATGAGCCGTTAGATTGACGCAGCTCAAAGAGGCGACAGCGAGCAAAGCTGCCGTAGTCCAACCGGAGTGTTAAAAGTAGCACAAAATGAAAGCTCTCGACTGATTTAACAGTTTAATACCGCACAGACAAGGACGCTACTCCGCTGGATATATCTTATTATTGTCATTGTCATCTCCCCCCCCCCCCCATTTTGTGACTGGAGGAGACACACACACTCGGCCGTCGGGGCCTCGCCGTCGTGGCCCAGCAGGACTCTCGAGTGAAGTTGGGAGCGGACCGCCAAACTTCTGCTTTCCTCCGGGGCTGCTCTCCGCGGGGCCCGGGGCTCCTGTCACCGGCCCTGTGGATGAGTACGTGAACCAAAAAAACACACACCAAACCCCCCCTTTCCCAGGTAACTGAATAAAAAGCAGTTTAATGGCTTTACTTAAAAACCCCTGTGAAACCGACGCTTTTTAAAACGGTTGTCTTTAAGGCTTTATTTGAATCCTGCAGAATCAACGTTTTTTAACGGTTGTGTTTAACGGCTTTATATTTTAAATCAACGCTTTTAAACGCTTGTGTTGAATGGCTGTATTTTTAAATCAATGCTTTTTAAATGGTTGTGTTTAACCTCTTCTTTTTAACCCCATGCAGAATCAACGCTTATTTAAACGGTTGTCTTTAACGGCTGTATTTAAAAATCAACCCTTTTTATAACGGTCGTCTTAAACGACTATTATTTAAAAACCAACCCTGTTTGAACGGTTGTCTTTCTTTAACGGTTGTTTTTATTTTTTTACCGTTGCTATGCGGCCAAGTTAGCCTCTTAGCTTAGCATGACAACTTCCCCTGGCCCTGACAGCCAGTTAGTTAGCCCACTTAGCTCACCTCCAACTGCTAAATATGTGCATAATACACGTGTTTTAATGACATTCACAACATGCCAAGTAATTCACAAGGCACATTATGGTATGTGCTGTCACGCCAAATCGCCTAGCAACAGTTGTTAGGTTAATAGTAGCTTGTATGTGTGTGTAGTGGAGAGAGGAGCTAGTGCTGCTAATGCTAGCGTGTTTCATTTAAAGCTAATTATCTACTGTATATTATATATCATACTACTATACTGTTTTTATTCCTGTGTTTCTAATTAAACTGCGCTAAGGTGTTGTTTAAATGTTTAATGCTGCGGTTAACGTGATGGAAAATGTCAGTTTTGTACGTCACACTGTGCAGACATTGATCAATAATCGATAATCAGATAAATTATAATCAGCAGAGGTCCGATTTTAATGTTCAGACTTACTAAAAAAAGAAGCTTTGTCACTGATAACACTGATAACTGATGTTTAATAGTGATAGTATGATGGGGGTATATAGTTCCTTATTGTTAAAGGACAATTTCACAATTTCTGTCCTTTTAAAAAATCAACATTTAGGAGCTAAAAATCAACATTAAAGCTGCTTTTTGTTGATTTTGCTGTTATGATAACCAAATTAAAGATGATTAAAGAAACCTAGATGTCTTAACATATGATAGTAAGCATGTTTGACTCATTTAAAGCATTTTCTTGTAGTTCCTTTTTGAGCATAAAATTATTGCTAGTTTAAAAATGGGGCTCTAAATGAAGTGATATGAAGGTTTTAAAGCTACTAACTAACATCATCTCAACTCTAATAAACCTATAAACAAAACTTTTAATAGGAAAAAATGTTGGGTTAAAACTGAGATACAACTTCCCACTAAAAAACTGCTTAAAGGACGAGTACACAATATTTCAAATGCGTCTAATAACAACATTCAGGAGCTTAAAATGAAAATTAAAGCTGCTTTTTCTTGCTGTTTCTTTCTTGATGATGAAATAATAGGCGATTAAATAAATATAGACATCCTAACATGTGACAGTACGTGTGTTTGTGACTCATTTAGAGGAACATAAATCTTTGTTGTGGTCATTTTTTTTTTTTTTTTGAGTTTCTATTTGAATCTTTCAGTGGAAAAAGGAAAAATGTGGTTTTTCAGATAGCTGATGTTAAAAAAGCCTCTTCAAAGGTATTAATTAACATCATCTCACCTTCAATAAACCAATAAATACACTGAGACACAGCTTCTCACTAAAATAAGGCTTAAAGGACGAGTTCGTAGTTTCTCAAATCGGTCTTAAATGAACATTAAAGTGTGTTTTTCTTGCATAATGTCGTTTCTCTCTATTCTGTGGTTAATTTAAGTTAATTTTTAAATGTTTTAAGCATAATTCTTATGTTTTGAATGCATTTATTTCTCCTCCATCACTTCCATTCAAAGCACATTAGAAGGAGATATTTTAAAAGCACTGCTGGTTTAAGACACTTGGAAAAAAAACTGTGAACTAGTCCTTTAATTATAAGTCATTACAGCTCCAAGTACCGATTATTTCCACTCTCATAAATGCAAAATAATGAGCAGATGAATAGTTTTAAGTTGAAACAGAAGAGCACAGTCAGGCTTTAAAAGAATCAAGCATATCGTCTTGCAGTAAGTTAAGTAATCATATTTTTTGCTCAGTCGTCAGTTTTTTGGTCATACAGAGCTATACCTGCTGAAATCTAATCTATGTACAGGCCTTCTTTGTTTCGTGAGGAAGTATATGTGCACAGAGTTACATAAGAAGCAGAAGAAACAGAAACACAGAGAGCTAAACGGGAAAGAAAATAACAAATAAATGCAGAAATATTCAATACTGGTTTAAAAGTAGACACTATTTATATTCTTATCATTGCTGAATAAGCTGCAATATATTTTAAAATGCCACAGTGATCAAATTAATTCAATAAAATAAGATTCAACTCATGTTTTTCTCTTATTGTGAAAGCCAGCTACACTTCTGCTTTTATTTTGGCGTTGATGTTTAATTAGTTTGACGATGCCAAGCAGTGTAATTAATATTCTTTATTCTTTTATAACTGAACTGAGTTTCCTTATATTTAAATAATTAATTAAAAAGGAAATGAGCACTCAACATATCTTCAGTTTCTTTCCCTCCTTCCTTCCGTCCTGTCCTTCCTTCCTCCTTCCTTCCTCCCTTCCTACTTCCTTCCTTCCTTCCTTTCTTTCCTCCCTTCCTTCTTTCCTCCCTCCTTTTCTCTTTCTTTCATCCCCCATACCTTCTTCCCTTCCTTCTTTCATCTGTCCTTCCTTCCTTTCGTTTCTCCCTTCCTTCTTTCCTTTCCTTTCCTCCCTTCCTTTCTCCCTTCCTTCTTTCCTTTCCTCCCTCTTCCTTTCCTTTTTTCCTTCCTCCTTTCCTTGATTTTTTGCTGCTGAATTGAGTTTCCTTATATTTAAATAATTCATTAAAAAGGAAATGAGCGCTCAACATATCTTCAGTTTCTTTCCCTCCTTCCTTTCCTTTCCTTCCTTCCTTCCTTCTGTCCTTCCTTCCTTCCGTCCTTCCTTCCTTCCTTTCCTCCCTTCCTCCTTCCTTCCTTCCTTCCTTCCATCCTTTCTTTCTTTCCTCCCTTCCTTCTTTCCTCCCTCCTTTTCTCTTCCTTTCCTCCCTTCCTCCTTCCTTCCTTCCTTCCTTCCTTCCTTTCGTTTCTTTCCTTCCTCCTTTCCTTGATTTTTTGCTGCTAAACTAAGTTTCCTTGTATTTAAATAATTAATTAAAAAGGAAACAAGCGCTCAACATTTGATTTTATGAACAGATTATATTAAAAAACAGACGAAGCAGCATAATAATATCTTGAGTTTTATATTTATTGTGTATATTTCAGTTGGACTCACGTCTGTTTTCTCCTTTTTATTCTGTGTTTTTTAGGAGAAAGGAGTCCCTTTGATGGGAGAGTCCTCTTTCCTGGCCTCCTGGGTCAATCGCAGTGCCACAATGATGAGTAAGTGTGTGTGTGTGTGTGTGTGTGTGTGTGTGTCTTTGCATCACAACCTAAACTTCCTCTTGTTACGTGCTTTAGTTTTAGTGTCATAATGTTACTAAGACACAAGTAGAAATCTAATGAAAGTATTTTTTTGGGGTATTTTTCTGCATTTTAATCGTTAAATTTGCAAATAGAACTAATAAATAAACATTATGTGATATTTGTGTTGGTAAAGAATAAAGAAGCTGACAGTCATGTTGCTCATAACAGTGAAATATAATAATATTAATAATAAACTTTATTTATAGAACACATAAAATAATTAATAAGTTGTAAAAGAGAACAAATAAAAGCAATTTGACTATTCAATGTAGAAAAAAGGCAAGAATAGACAAACCATATTTATAACCAGATAAAAATGACTCACAAGCAATATTTAATATAAAAATTAAAAAGCATTAAATTAATTCTGGATTTCATCTTTTTTCCTTTTTTTTAATTTGTGATGTCATCGCTCCCCCTCAGATGAGCAGGAGGCGCTGAACTCGATCATGCAGGACTTGGCCGAACTGCACCGCTCCAGCCGTCCTGCCATGTTCCTGTCGGACCTCGGAAAGCCCAAAGCCTCCTCGCCCAAGAACCAGGTGATTAAAACACCGAAGGAGGAGAGGAAGGAAAGGACTAGGGAGGGAGGAAAGGAGGGAAGGAAAGGAGTAAGGAGGGAGGGACGAAAGGAAGGAAGGAAGGGAAAGGAAAGGGAAGGGAGTAAGGAGGGAGGAAGGAAGGAAAGGACTAGGAAGGAAGGAAGGGAGGAAGGAAGGAAAGGACTAGGAAGGAAGGAAGGGAGTAAGGAGGGAAAGGAGTAAAGAGGGAGGAAGGAAGGAAAGGAGAGAAGGGAGGGAGAGAGAAAGGAAAGGAGTAAAGAGAGAGGTAGGAAAAGGAGAAGGGAGAGGAAGGAAGGAAAGGAGGAAGGAATGAAAGGACTCGGGAGGGAGGGAGGAAGGAAGGAGGGGAAGGAGTAAAGAGGGAGGAAGGAAGAGGAGTAAGAGAGGATGGAAGGAAGGAAGGAAAGGAGTAAAGAGGGAGGAAGCAAGGAAGGAGAGAAGGGAGGGAGAGAGGAAGGAAGGAAAGGAGTAAGGAGGGAGGAAGGAAAGGACTAGGGATGGAGGAAAGAAGGGAAAGGAGTAAGGAAGGAGGGGAGGAAGGAAAGGACGAGGGAGGGAGGAAAGGAAGGAAGGAAGGAGAGAAGGAAAGGAGTAAGGAGGGAGGGAGGAAGGAAGTATGGAAGCAGGAGGGAGCAAAGAAAGAGGGGAGATGGGGAAGAACGAAGGAAGAATTAATGAAAGATGAAGGAAGGAAAGAGAGAAGTGAGAGAGAGGAAGGAAGGAAGAAAGGAAGGAAGGGAGGAAGAAAGGAAGGTAGGAAAGAAGGAACAGTCAAAATCACGTGGGGTCTTTTTAACGTTTCTCTTTCTCTCCAAAACAGAACGATGTACGAGTCAAGTTCGAGTTCAAAGGGGAAAAGAGGTGAGGCTCCGACCGGCTTTAAACATCCTCACTGCTGCTTCCTGTTGACCTTTGACCTCTTGACCTTTGACCTTTGACCTCTGACCTCTCCTCTCCTCCTCTGTAGGATCCTGCAGTTCCCTCGACCGGTCAAGCTGGACGACCTGAAGGCGAAAGCTAAAGTGGCTTTCGGTCAGACGATGGACCTTCACTACACCAACAACGAGGTACATTCCTTTCCTTCCTCCCTTCCTTCTCTCCTCTGTCCTTCTTTCCTGCCTTCCTCTCTTTCTTTCCTTCCTCCATCTCCCTTTCTTCCTTCCTTCCTCCACCCCTCCTTCTCTCTTTCTTTCCTTCCTCCATCTCCCTTTCTTCCTTCCTTCCTCCACCCCTCCTTCTCTCTTTCTTTCCTTCCCTTCCTCCCTTCCTTCTTTCCTCTGTCCTTGCTTCCTCCCGTCGTCTTTTCCTCCCTCCCTCCCTCCCTTCTACCTTCCTCCCTTCCTTCTTTCCTCTGTCCTTCTTTTCTTCCTTCCTTCCTCTTTTCCTTTCTCCCTCCCTTCCTTCTACCTTCCTCCCTTCCTTATTTCCTCTGTCCTTCTTTCCTTTCCTCCCTTCCTTGCTCTCTCCTTCTTTCCCTCCTCCCTTGCTCCCTCTTCCTTTCCTTTCCTTCCTTCCTCCTTCCTTTTTTCCTTCCTTCTTCCTCCCTTCCTTCCTTGACTTGAGGACAACAGGAGGGTTAATTATCTATCTACCTAATTCTTCCCGTTTCCTTCATCCTTTCCTCTGTCCTTCCTTCCTTTCTTTCCTTTCTCCCTTCCTTCTTTCCTTTCCTTTCCTTTCCTCCATTCCTTCTGCCCTCCTTCTTTCCTTCCTTCATCCTCCCTTCCTTCCTTCCTTCCTCCCTTCCTTCCTTGACTTGAGGACAACAGGAGGGTTAATTATCGGCTCTATTTCCTAATTCTTCCCGTTTCCTTCCTGTTTCCTTCCCTCCTCAGTTGGTGATTCCTCTGACGACTCAGGACGACCTGGACAAAGCCGTAGAGCTGCTGGATCGCAGCGTTCACATGAAGAGCCTGAAGATCCTCCTGGTGCTCCAGATCTCCTCACAGGTCTCATCCTTTTAGTTTATTCATCTTATTCATCTTTTATTTTATGCTTTCAAACCTGTTTCTACTACTTGGATTATCTGTTTTTTTTCTTTTTCTATTTTCTTTATGTCTTAATTAATTTTACTTCTTAATTTTACTTCATCACATTTCCTCTTTAGTTATTATTTATTATTTTATTTTATTCATATATTTGTTTTCCTTTTTAAAAACCCCCACGTCACATTTATTTTTTAGTAGGTTTTTCAAAATAAATTTAAATTTTTTTGTATTGATTTGTATTATTTTATTAATATTTTAAATGATTTACTTTATTTTATTATATTTTATCAATCTTTTATTACCTTTTATTTTATTTGGGGGGTTTTTTTATTTAAAAAAAATATATATTTATATATATACAGTATGTTTTCCTTTTAATCACGTTTCTATTTTTATTTTTAATATTCATTTGTATTTATTATTTTATTTTATTTTTTGTTAATTTTATTTTGTATTATTTTACCAATATGTACCATTATTTATTATTATATTATTATTTACTATATTTTAATCTTTGCTTATTATATTTTATTTTATTTGGGTTTTTTTTTATTTTTTTTTACATTTTTATTCTAGCTCTGGTGTTTCCTCACTGCAGAGTTAACACAGCGTTTCCTCACTTCCTGTTTCTATTGAGCCATTATTTATTTCTTCTTTTTTTTTGTAAGAGTGCTACACAAATAAAGTCTGATAAGATGCAGGAGAGGCATTTTTATTAATTTTATTTTAATCTTTAATTTCTGCAGAACTCTTCCTCCAACATGGACCTCCTGCCGTCCGAGGAGCTGGACAACACGGGGTTCAGGGTGGCGGACAAGAAGAGCATGCTGGCTTTAATAGGTGAGCAAATAAAAAGATAAAATAAAATATAATATAAATATCTCTGTAGGGAAATCTATCCATCCTAAAGCCTTCAAAGTAAAAGTTAAAATATAAATATTCCTTCATGTCTTCTTTTCCTTCCTTCCTTGCTTCCTTCTTTCCTTCATGTCTTCTTTTCCTTCCTTCCTTGCTTCCTTGCTTCCTTCCTTCCTTCCTTCCTTCCTTCCTTCCTTCCTTCCTTACTTGCAGGCTCCCAGTCGACGGACCGCAGCTCTCCTCCGCCGGGTTACATCCCCGACGCTCTGCAGCAGGTAGCGAGAAACGGCTCCTTCACCAGCATCAACAGCGAGGGAGAGTTCATCCCCGAGAGCATGGACCAGGTACGCTTTTACTTTGAAAGGCTGTTTTTTAAAAGCTGCTTTCCTTCCTGTCTTCTTTTTCTTTCTTCCATCTGTCCTGCCTTACTCCCTTCTTTCCTTCCTTCCATCCTTCCTTCCTCCCTCCCTCTCTTTCTTCCTTTCTTGCTTCCTTTCTCCCTCTCACCCTTCCTTTCTATCTTCCTTCCTTCTTTCCTTCCTTCAATCTGTCCTTACTCCTTTCCTTCCTTCCTTCCTTCCTTCTTTCCTTCCTTCCATCTGTCCTTACTCCTTTCCTTCCTCCCTCCCTCCCTCCCTCCCTCTCTCCCTCCCTTCCTTCTGTCCTTCCTTCCATCTGTCCCTTTCTTTCCTTCTTTCCTTCCTTCCTTCCTTCCTTCCTTCCTTCCTTCCTTCCTTCCTTCCTTCCATCTGTCGTTACGCCTTTCCTTCCTCCCTCCCTCCCTCTCTCCCTTCCTTCCATCCTTCCTTCCTCCCTCTCTCCCTTTCTTCTTTCCTTCTTTCCTTCTTTCCTTCCTTCCTTCCAGAGTTGGGCACTTCAGAGGATTTGATGATTGTGTGTGTGTGTGTGTCTCTCTCTCTCTCTCTGTGTGTGTGTGTGTGTGTGTGTGTGTGTGTGTGTGTGTATTTAACCTCCCTCTCTCTCTCTCTCTCTCTCTCCCTGTGTGTGTGTGTGTGTGTGTGTGTGTGTGTGTGTGTGTGTGTATTTAACCTCCCTCTCTCTCCCTCTCTCTCTCCTTCTCCTCTCAGATGTTGGACCCGCTGTCTATGAGCAGTCCGGAGAACTCAGCGTCTGGAAGTTGTCCCTCGTTAGACAGTCCGTTAGACAGGTCAGCACCTCGACGACGTATTCATTACACGACCATCTGCTCCATTATGTGGAGAGCTGCAGACATGAGAAGCAGCATCAGTGTCATTTAAATCATTTTAAATAAAGGTTAGTTAAATAAATCATTTCTCTTCATGTCGTGCAGTGATTACCCGAAGTCAAGGATGCCCCGAGCACAGAGTTACCCAGACAACCACCAGGACTTCCCAGGTAAGGGTGTGTGTGTGTGTGTGTGTGTGTGTGTGAAGGAGGGAAGGAGGAAGGAAGGAAGGAAGGAAGGAAAGGAGGGAGGAAAGAAAGAGAGAAGGAGGGAAAGAAGGAAAGGAGGAATGAAGGAAGGAAAGGAGGGAGGAAGGAATGAGGGAGGGAGGGAAGGAAAGAGAGAAGGAGGGAAGGAAGGAAAGGAGGGAAGGAAGAAGGAGGGAAAGAAAGAGAGAAGGAGGGAAAGAAGGGAAGGAGGAATGAAGGAAGGAAAGGAGGTAGGAAGGAATGAGGGAGGGAGGGAAGGAAAGAGAGAAGGAGGGAAGGAACGAAGGGAGGAAGGAAAGAGGGAGGAATGAATGAGGGAGGGAGGGAAGGAAAGAGAGAAGGAGGGAAGGAAGGAAAGGAGGGAAGGAAGAAGGAGGGAAAGAAAGGAGGGAGGAAAGAAAGAGAGAAGGAGGGAAAGAAGGGAAGGAGGAATGAAGGAAGGAAAGGAGGTAGGAAGGAATGAGGGAGGGAGGGAAGGAAAGAGAGAAGGAGGGAAGGAACGAAGGGAGGAAGGAAAGAGGGAGGAATGAAGGAGAGAAGGAAGAAGGAGGGAAAGGATGGAGGAAGGAAGGAAAGGAGGGAGGAAAGAAAGAGAGAAGGAGGGAAAGGAGGGAGGAAGGAAGAACGAAGGAAAGGAGGGAGGAAGGGAAGGAAGGAGGGAGGGAGGAAGGATGGAAGGAAGGAAGGAAGGAAAGAAAGAGAGAAGGAGGGAGGGAGGAGTGGTGTGTGTGTGTGTGTGTGTGTGTGTGTGTGTGTGTGTGTGTGTGTGTGGTGTCTGGCTGATAAACCTGAGCCATTTTTTCTTCTTTTCTTTTTGTCGAAGGAAGTAAGGAAAGTAAAGGAGGGAGGGAAGAAGGATGGAAGGGAGGAAGAAGGAAGGAAAAGAAGGGAGGAAGGAAGGATGGAAGGGAGGAAGAAGGAAGGAAGGAAAGGAGGGAGGAAGGATGGAAGGGAGGAAAAAGGAGGGAGGACGGAAGGGAGGAAGAAGGAAGGAAAGGAGGGAGGAAGGATGGAAGGGAGGAAGAGGGAGGGAAAGGAGGGAGGACGGAAGGGAGGAAGAAGGATGGAAGGGAGGAAGGAAAGGATGGGAAGATGGAAGGAAGGTAGGAGGGAGGAAGGATAGAAGGGAGGAAGAAGGAAGGAAGTTAGGTAGGAGGGAGAAAAGAAGGAAGGGAAGAAGGATGGAAGGGAGGAAGGAAAGGAGTTCAAGTTAAACCTCATTAAACTGATACCTGCCTGTCGTCTCTTTTAACCCTTTCCTTGTAAATTGTGTGTTGCTCTTCATCGTCTCCTCTTCCTCGGCAGAGTACGACATCCCAGTGTTTGAGAAGTCGGGTAAAGGAGGGACGTATCCACGGCGATACGGCATTCCCTTCGGCCTTCAGGATTACAGCGACGGTGAGTCACGTAAAACTGTTGCTATATTACCTCTGTCCTTCTTTCCTTTCCTTCCTCCCTTCCTTCTTTCCTTTCTTCCTTCCTTCCTTCTTTCCTTCCTTCCTTCCTTCTTTCCTTCCTTCCTCCCTTCTTTCCTTCCTTCCTCCCTTCCTTCTTTCCTTTCTTCCGTCTGTACTTCCTCCCTCCTTCTCTCTTTCTTTCCTTCATCTCTCTTTCCTCCCTTTCTTCTTTCCTTCCTCTATCCACCTTTCTTCCTTCCCTCCTTCCTTTCCTACCTTCCTTTCTTCCGTCCTTCCTTTCTTCCTTCCCTCCTTCTCTCTTTCTTTCCTACATCTCTCTTTCCTCCCTTTATTCTTTCCTTCCTCTATCCCCCTTTCTTCCCTCCTTCCTTTCCTACCTTCCTTCCTTCCCTCCTTCCTTTCTTCCTTCCTTCCTTTCCTCCACCCCTCCTTCTCTCTTTCTTTCCTTCATCTCTCTTTCCTCCCTTCCTTCTTTCCTTCCTCCATCCCCCTTCTTCCTTCCCTCCTTCCTTCCTTCCTTTCTTCCTTCCTTCCTTTCCTCCATCCCTCCTTCTCTCTTTCTTTCCTCCCTTCTGTCCCTCCTTTCCTTCCTCCCTTTCTTCTTTCCTCTGTCCTTCTTTCCTTCCTTCCGTCTGTACTTCCTCCCTCCTTCTCTCTTTCTTTCTTTCATCTCTCTTTCCTTCCTCCATCCCCATCCCTCCTTCTCTCTTTCTTTCCTCCCTTCTGTCCTTCCTTTTTTCCTTCCTTCCTTTCCTCCATCCTTCCTTCTCTCTTTCTTTCCTCCCTTCCTTCCTTCCTTCCTTTCTCCTCTCTTCCTTCTTTCCTCTGTCCTTCTTTCCTTCCTTCATCCCTTCCTCTTTTCCTTTCTCTCTCCCTCACTCATCTTCCTCTTCCTCTTCCTCGGCTCCACAGGGAGGAAGACTTTCCCTCGGGCTCGGCGGACGCAGGTTCACGGCTTCCGCTCGCCGGTCAGCTTCAGCCCGACCGAGCAGTCGCCCAGCACCAGCAGCGGCAGCAGCGTGTTCACCCCCGACCTGGAGGAAGCTCCGGGTCCCGCCAGGCGGCCGCGGCGAGGCAGCGACATCGAGCCCAACCCGAACCCCAACGCAGCCCCGACCCTGTCCGTCATGGATATCAGTCCGCCCAGCCGCTGTGAGTCCTGCTTTACTCACTCATACTGAGATATTTAACCTGTTTACCCTCCTGTTGTCCTCCAGTCAAGGAAGGAAGGGAGGGAGGAAGAAAGGAAGGAAGGATGGAAGGAAGGGAGGAAGATGGAAGGAAAGGAGGGAGGGAGGAAGGGAGTAAGAAGCGGGGAAAGGAGAAAGGAAGGTTGGAGGAAAGAAGGAAAGAAAGGAAGGGAGGATGGAAGGATGGAAGGGAGGAAGAAGGATGGAAGGGAAGGAGGAAGATGGAAGGAAAGGAAGGAGGAGGAAGGAAGGAAGAAGGAAGGAAGGAACGGAGGGAGGAAGAAGGAGGAGGAAAGGGAGGAAGAAGGAAGGAAGGAAGGGAGGAAGATGGAAGGAAGGGGGGAAGAAGGAAGGAAAGGAAGGAAGGTAGGAGGAATGAAGGGAGGAAGAAGGAAGGGGGGGAGGGAGGAAGAAGGAAAGGAGGAACAGTCAAAAATCGACAGGGTCAGTTTGACCCGGGAAGAAGACAAGAAGATTAATTTTATTAGTTATTGATTATATCTGATGTGTGTGATCAGCTCCTCGCGCTCCGACCAACTGGCGGCTCGGGAAGCTTCTGGGTCAAGGCGCCTTCGGTCGGGTTTTCCTCTGTTACGACGCAGATACTGGACGGGAACTGGCCGTAAAACAGGTCCAGTTTGACCCGGAGAGTCCGGAGACCAGCAAGGTCTGTAGATTATCTCACAATTACTTCTTCCTCCCTCTTTTCCTTCCATCTTCCTCCCATCCTTCCTTCCTTCCTTCCTCCTTCCCTTCCTCTCCTTCCTTCTTTCTCCCTTTCCTCCCTTCCTTCCTTCTTACTCCCTTCCATCCTTCTTTCCTTTACATCGTCCTCCCTTCTATCCTTCCTTTCTTCTTTCTCTTTCTTTCCTCCTTCCATCTTCCTCCCTTCTTTCTCCCTTCCTTCCTTCTTCCTCCCTTCTATCCTTCCATCTTCCTCCCTTCCTTTCCTCCTTCAACTCCTTCCATCTTCCTCCCTCCTTTCCTTCCATCTTCCTCCCTTCCTTCCTTCCTTCCTTCCTCCTTCCCTTCCTCTCCTTCCTTCTTTCTCCCTTTCCTCCCTTCCTTCCTTCTTACTCCCTTCCATCCTTCTTTCCTTTACATCGTCCTCCCTTCTATCCTTCCTTTCTTCTTTCTCTTTCTTTCCTCCTTCCATCTTCCTCCCTTCTTTCTCCCTTCCTTCCTTCTTCCTCCCTTCTATCCTTCCATCTTCCTCCCTTCCTTTCCTCCTTCCTTTCATTCCTTCTTCCTCTCTTTCTTTCCTCCTTCAACTCCTTCCATCTTCCTCCCTTCTTTCTCCCTTCCTTCTTCCTCCCTTCTATCCTTCCTTCCAATTATCTATTTTGTCTGTTTTGGCAGGAATAAAAATCTAACTTGATGATTGTTTTCTGTCTCTTCAGGAGGTGAGCGCCTTGGAGTGTGAAATCCAGCTCCTGAAGAACTTGTGCCACGAGCGGATCGTCCAGTACTACGGCTGCCTGCGAGACACGATGGAGAGAACGCTGTCCATCTTCATGGAGTACATGCCTGGAGTGAGTCTTCATGGAAGGGAGGAAGGGAGGAAGATGGAAGGAAAGGAGGGAGGAAGGAAGAGGGAAGGAAGGAAGGATAGAAGGGAGGATAGAAGGAAGGGAGAAAGAAGGGAGGAAGATGGAAGGAGTGGAAGGAGGAAAGGAAGGGAGGAAGATGGAAGGAGTGGAAGGAGGAAAGAAAGAGAGGAAGAAGGAAGGAAAGGAAGGAGGAAAGGAAGGGAGGAAGATGGAAGGAAAGGAGGGAGGAAGGAAGGTAAAAGATGGAAGGAAGGATAGAAGGGAGGAAGAAAGAAGGAAGGGAGAAAGAAGGGAGGAAGATGGAAGGAGTGGAAGGAGGAAAGAAAGAGAGGAAGAAGGAGGGAAAGGAAGGAGGAAAGGAAGGGAGGAAGATGGAAGGAGTGGAAGGAGGAAAGAAAGAGAGGAAGAAGGAAGGAAAGGAAGGAGGAAAGGAAGGGATGAAGATGGAAGGAAAGGAGGGAGGAAGGAAGGTAAAAGATGGAAGGAAGGATAGAAGGGAGGTAGAAAGAAGGAAGGGAGAAAGAAGGGAGGAAGATGGAAGGAGAGGAAGGAGGAAAGAAAGAGAGGAAGAAGGAGGGAAAGGGAGGAGGAAAGGAAGGGAGGAAGATGGAAGGAAAGGAAGGAGGAAAGAAAGAGAGGAAGAAGGAGGGAAAGGAAGGAGGAAAAGAAGGGAGGAAGATGGAAGGAAAGGAGGGAGGAAGGAAGGTAAAAGATGGAAGGAAGGATAGAAGGGAGGAAGAAAGAAGGAAGGGAGAAAGAAGGGAGGAAGATGGAAGGAGTGGAAGGAGGAAAGAAAGAGAGGAAGAAGGAGGGAAAGGAAGGAGGAAAGGAAGGGAGGAAGATGGAAGGAGTGGAAGGAGGAAAGAAAGAGAGGAAGAAGGAAGGAAAGGAAGGAGGAAAGGAAGGGAGGAAGATGGAAGGAAAGGAGGGAGGAAGGAAGGTAAAAGATGGAAGGAAGGATAGAAGGGAGGAAGAAAGAAGGAAGGGAGAAAGAAGGGAGGAAGATGGAAGGAGTGGAAGGAGGAAAGAAAGAGAGGAAGAAGGAGGGAAAGGAAGGAGGAAAGGAAGGGAGGAAGATGGAAGGAAAGGAGGGAGGAAGGAAGGTAAAAGATGGAAGGAAGGATAGAAGGGAGGAAGAAAGAAGGGAGGAAGATGGAAGGAGGAAAGAAAGAGAAAGAAGGAAGGAAGGATAGAAGGGAGGACGATGTAAAGGAAAGAAGGATGGAAAGGAGTAAGAGGGAAGGAAGGGAGGAAAGGAGGAATGAAGGGAGAAAAAAGGGAGGAGAGGAAGGGAAGGAGGACGGAAGGGAGGAAGATGGAAGGAAAGGAGGGAGGAAGAAGTAAGGGAATGAGGAAAGGAAGGAAGGAAGGGAACACAATATTATCTTTCTATATATTTACGTGGATTCATTGTGAAGATATAATGTCCAGTCCCTCCCTTCCTTTCTATCTTCCTTTCTTCTTTCTTTCCCTCCTCCCTCCTTCCTTTCTTCCTTCCTTCTTTCCTTCCTTCCATCTAGCCTTCCTTCTTTCCTCCCTCCCTTCCCTTATTTCCTTCCTTCTATCTGTCCTTACTCCCTTCTATCCTGTCTTCGCTTCCTTCCTTCTTTCTTTCTTTCCTTGCTTCCTTCCTTCCTTCTTTGCTCATTTCCTTCCTTCCTTCTTTTCCTTCCTTCTTTCCTTCCTCCCTTCCGTCTTTCCTTCCTTCCATCCATCTATCCTTTCTTCTTTCCTGCCTTCCTTCCTTTCGTCCTTCTTTCTTTCCATATGTCCTTCCTTTCTTCCTTCCTTCTTTCCTCCCTTCCTTCCAGAGTCGTGCACTTCAGAGGATGTGATGATTGATCGTGTGTGTGTCAGATAGTTTTTGTTATAACTCACATGTTCCTTATTTTCGGGCGTCAGGGATCCATTAAAGATCAGCTGAAGTCGTACGGAGCGCTGACGGAGAACGTGACGCGCCGCTACACCCGTCAGATCCTGGAGGGAGTTTCCTACCTGCACAGCAACATGATCGTCCACAGAGACATCAAAGGTGAGTACGACTGGGTGTGTCCTCAATATAAGGAAGGGAGGAAAGGATGGAAGGAAGATGGAAGGGAGGGAGGGAGGGAGGAAGATGGAAGGAAGGGAGGGAGGGAGGAAGATGGAAGGAAGGGAGGGAGGAAGATGGGAGGGAGGGAGGGAGGGTGGAAGATGGAAGGATGGGAGGGAGGAAGATGGAAGGAAGGATGGAAGAAGGAAGGGAGGGAGGAAGGAAGGGAGGGAGGAAGGAAGGGAGGGAGGAAGATGGAAGGAAGGGAGGGAGGGAGGGAGGAAGATGGAAGGAAGGGAGGGAGGAAGATGGAAGGATGGGAGGGAGGGAGGAAGATGGAAGGATGGGAGGGAGGGAGGAAGATGGAAGGAAGGGAGGGAGGGAGGGAGGAAGATGGAAGGAAGGGAGGGAGGAAGATGGAAGGAAGGATGGAAGAAGGAAGGGAGGGAGGAAGGAAGGGAGGGAGGAAGGAAGGAAGGGAGGAAGAAGGACAGAAGGGAGGAAGATGGAAGGAAAGGATGGAAGAAGGAAGGAAGTTAGAAGGATGGAAGGAAGGGAGAATAAAGGAAGGCAGGAAGAAGGAAGGGAAGGGAGGAAAGCAGGATGGAAGGGAGGAAAACAGGAATGGCGAAAGAAGGAAGGAAGATGGAAGAAAAGGATGGAGGAAGGAAGGGAGGGAGGAAGGATGGAAGGGAGGAAGAAGGGAGGAAAGGAAAGAAGGAAGGGAGGAAGAAGGGAGGAAAGGAAAGAAGGAAGGTGGGAGGAAGAAGGAAAGAAAGGGAGGAAAAGGGAAGGAGGGAGGAAGATTGAAGGAAAGGAGGAAAGGAAGGAAGGAGGAAGATGGAAGAAGTCCTCAATATAATCTATAAAATTTAAATTGTAGACGCAGGAAATGATGACTCTTTTCCGTTTAGGGGCAAACATCCTTCGGGACTCGGTGGGAAACGTGAAGCTCGGAGACTTCGGAGCGAGTCGGCGGCTGCAGACCATCTGTCTGTCAGGAACAGGCATCAAATCGGTGACCGGCACCCCCTACTGGATGAGCCCGGAAGTGATCAGCGGAGAGGGATACGGCAGGAAGGCTGACATCTGGTACACACACACACACACACACACACACACACACACACACACACACACAAGAAAAAAATTATCGGAAGGAAGAAGGATGGAAGGATGGAAGGAAGGAAGGAGGAAAGGAAGAGAGGAAGAAGGAAGGAGGAAAGGAAGAGAGGAAGATGGAAGGAGGAAAGGAAGAGAGCAAGAAGGGAGGAAGGATCGAAAGGAAGGGAGGAAGAAAGGAAGAAAGAAGGGAGGAAGAAGGAAGGAAAGGAGGAGCGAAGGATGGAAGGGAGGAAGAGGGAAGGAGGAAAGGAGGAAAGGAGGAAGGATGGAAGGGAGGAAAGGCAGGGAGAAAGAAGGAAGGAAAGGAGGGAGGAAGGAAGGGAAGGAGGAAAGGAAAGGAGGAAGGATGGAAGGGAGGAAGAAGGAAGGAAAGGAGGGAGGAAGGAAGGGAAGGAGGAAGGATGGAAGGGAGGAAAGGCAGGGAGAAAGAAGGAAGGAAAGGAGGGAGGAAGGAAGGGAAGGAGGAAAGGAGGAAGGATGGAAGGGAGGAAGAAGGAAGGAAGGGAAGGAGGAAAGGAAAGGAGGAAGGATGGAAGGGAGGAAGGAAGGGAAGGAGGAAAGGAAAGGAGGAAGGATGGAAGAAGGAAGGGAGAAAGAAGGAAGGGAAGGAGGGAGGAAGGAAGGGAAGGAGGAAAGGAGGAAGGATGGAAGGGAGGAAAGGCAGGGAGAAAGAAGGAAGGAAAGGAGGGAGGAAGGAAGGGAAGGAGGAAAGGAAAGGAGGAAGGATGGAAGGGAGGAAGAAGGAAGGAAAGGAGGGAGGAAGGAAGGGAAGGAGGAAGGATGGAAGGGAGGAAAGGCAGGGAGAAAGAAGGAAGGAAAGGAGGGAGGGAGGAAGGAAGGGAAGGAGGAGAGGAGGAAGGATGGAAGGGAGGAAGAAGGAAGGAGGGAGGAAGGAAGGGAAGGAGGAAAGGAAAGGAGGAAGGATGGAAGGGAGGAAAGAAACCTCAGGCAGAACTGGACCATCTGCCCCATTTGAGAGAGAGAGAGAGAGAAAGAAAGAAAGAAAAAGGACAGAGAGAGAGAGAGAATAACAGGAGTGGAGGCAGGAAACGGTCACCTGGACATCCACAGGGTCGAGGACACACTGACCAGGCTTCCTATAAGGTGAGAGAATAAGAGGAAAGAAGAGAGAGAAGAGGAGGAGGAGGAGGAGGAGGAGGAGGAGGAGGAGAGTTCAGTGCATCATAGATTCCTTCAGCAGTCTAAGCCTCTATATATATGTCAGGGAGGTCAAACATGAGGCCTGTGGGACCGAACCGGCCCGCCGAGGAGTTCAGTCCGGCCGACTCTCCCTCCTGTCTTCTTCTCCTTCCTTCCTTCCTTCCTTCCTCTCTCCCTTTCTTCCATCTCTCTTTCCTGTCTTTTTTTCTTTCTTCCGTCCTTCCTTCTTTCCTTCTCCCTTTCTTCCTTCTTTCCCCCTTCTTTCCTTCCTGCCATCTTACCTTCCTTCCATCTGTCCTTCCTTCCTTCCTTCCATCTGTCCTTACTACCTTCCATCCTTCCTTCCTTCTTTCCTTCCTTCCTTCCTTCTTTCCATCTCTCTTTCCTGTCTTCTTTTCCTTCCTTCTTTCCTTCCTTCCTCTCTCCCTTTCTTCCATCTCTCTTTCCTGTCTTTTTTTCTTTCTTCCGTCCTTCCTTCTGTCCTTCTTCCTTTCTTCCTTCTTTCCTTCCTGCCATCTTACCTTCCTTCCATCTGTCCTTCCTTCCATCTGTCCTTACTTCCTTCCTTCCTTCTTTCCTTCCTTCCTTCCTTCCTTCTTTCCATCTCTCTTTCCTGTCTTCTTTTCCATCCTTCTTTCCTTCCTTCCTCTCTCCCTTTCTTCCATCTCTCTTTCCTGTCTTTTTTTCTTTCTTCCGTCCTTCCTTCTGTCCTTCTTCCTTTCTTCCTTCTTTCCTTCCTGCCATCTTACCTTCCTTCCATCTGTCCTTCCTTCCATCTGTCCTTACTTCCTTCCTTCCTTCTTTCCTTCCTTCCTTCCTTCTTTCCATCTCTCTTTCCTGTCTTCTTTTCCTTCCTTCTTTCCTTCCTTCCTCTCTCCCTTTCTTCCATCTCTCTTTCCTGTCTTTTTTTCTTTCTTCCGTCCTTCCTTCTTTCCTTCTCCCTTTCTTCCTTCTTTCCCCCTTCTTTCCTTCCTGCCATCTTACCTTCCTTCCATCTGTCCTTCCTTCCTTCCTTCCATCTGTCCTTACTACCTTCCATCCTTCCTTCCTTCTTTCCTTCCTTCCTTCCTTCTTTCCATCTCTCTTTCCTGTCTTCTTTTCCTTCCTTCCTTCCGTCCTTCCTTCCTTCCTTGAGTTTGACCCTCCTGATATATTACGCCCACTGTTACACCTCACAACATTTTAGTCACCATGGCAACACAAACATCAAACATAAATCTTCCCTCTCGTCTCCTGCTGACGTCACTAAACTCGTCGCATTGCCCCCCTCCTCCCCCCTCACCCCCTGCAGGAGTGTCGGCTGCACCGTAGTGGAGATGCTGACCCAGCGACCCCCGTGGGCAGAGTTCGAGGCCATGGCCGCCATCTTTAAGATCGCCACTCAGCCCACGAACCCCGTGCTGCCCGCTCACGTGTCGGACCACTGCCGAGACTTCCTCAAACGCATCTTTGTAGAGACCAAGCAGCGGCCGTCTGCCGATGAGCTACTGAGGCACATCTTTGTACATTAACCCCCACCTGCCCCCTCCCCTGAAAAAGTTTTAATTCCTCCCTCGCCCGCCTGCCGAACTGCCAGATACGGCCTTACCTGACGGGGGCGTCCCTTGCCTCTGACCCCGCCCCCTCCTCCTCCTCCTCCACGCTGAAACCTTATTGGACCAGGAAGAACTGGCTGGAAGAAGGTGAAGGTGTTTTTTTGGGGGGGATGGGAGGGGTGGGAGTGGCTCCGTGTTTGTCTCTGTTTGTATGAGACTGCCATAAGAGGACATGAATTCTTTCATTATTTTATTTTTTTCCTCCGCAAGTTGCACCTTAATTTCTCAAACAAAGGAGGCGTCGAGCACTTCCTCCTCAAGCGATGAAAGAAAGAAAAAACAAAAAAACGATTTTTTTTTTTTTTTTAAATGTTATGTTTGTACGGTTTCTCTCCTGCTTTTTTGGAGTGGGATAGTGTCGGTGTTGTGGACCTACAGAAGGTAATACCTGACTCTGGAGTGGCCCTTACCCCCCCCCCCTTCTCTCTCTCTCCTCGCCCCCCCTTTACATCTCGCTGATCCCGACCCCAGAATGTAGTCTCCTGCCAAAACCCAGAGAGATGTTAATGACCTGGGCCCGCTGCTATAAGACGAAACTAAAAAAAAATCCCAGATGCAGAGAACACTCCCCGAACACAGTTTCCACTCATTCCTCCTCCTCTTCTTCTTCTTCTTCTTTCTCTTCGTAGTCTCTGCTTTTTACTGTCACCTTCTCTTCTTCTCTTTCAGCCCCTCCTCCTTCCTCCTTCTTCGTTCTTCGCCATGTGCCTTTTTTCTGTTTTTTGAAACGCAGTGTTAGGAGCGAGCCTCCGTCGGTCGTTCACAGCGTTTTAAGTTTTTTGCCTCCCGGATTTAAACTGCCTTCGCACCGTTAGCCCAAAATCTCAGCTGTTCTCAATTCAGCTGATCTCACTTTCAGCCATAATGTCTGTTTTTTGCCTTTTTCTGTAACAGAGACTCCTGCTAATCGAGCGTTGGGATCAGTCCGATCTCACACGCTCGGCTCATTCAGTTCGTTTGCCTGCTCGACCCGCCTGCTCCGGCTGGTAACCAAATATCCTTCGGACTCTTCTCGCAGCGCTGGTTTTTAATCGTGAAATGCAGCTGCAGCCAAGCGGTACTCAAAAAGACCTCAGCTTCAGTCTTATAGACACAAGAACAGTGTCGATTATTATTATTAGACTTTCTCTTCAAATGCATCCGCTTCTCCTTTTGCTTCTTGTGGTCAACAAGTAAACTCATGAAAAGCCAATCCAGTGTTTAAATTGGCTTCAATAGTTCTGCACAGGCCTGGGTGACCTTTTTAGAAATGTCTCAATTTTGGTACTGGTACCAAAAGTTACTGATGTGCTTTGCCAAAATAACTACTGTATAAATTGAGAAATATCTACTCAAAGAAGCAGGAGAGGAGCGTTTGAAGAGAGTCAATGATTAGATTTTCTCTTCAAATGCATCCTCTTCTCCTTTGCTTCTTTAATGGTTGCATGGTCAAATTGCTAGAAATCGACCAGGACTTCAGTTTCACTTCTGACAAATGACTGAAAACCAGAGAAACCCCCCCCCCAAAAAGCAACCAGACTTTAAAATCTAGTCTGTAAACTGACTTTAACAGTTCTTCACAAGCCTTAATGTCTAGAAATGTCTAAATGTTGGTATTGGTACCAAAACAAAGCTCTGCTGTTGTGATATAACCATATTTATTCTGTTCTGAACTTGTATTGAAATGCTTCCCAAAAGCCACACCAAGAGACTTCCAAAATTACTACTGTTTAAATCAAGAAATATCTGCTCAAAGAAGAAAGAATCTGACTTTTTCCTTCAGATTTTTATAGCTGTACTTCTGCCACCACAAACCCTTCAATCACTTGCAGGAGAGGAGTGTTTGAAGAGTGTCAGTGATTAGATGTTCTCTTCAAATGCATCCTCTTCTCCTTTGCTTCTTTAAGTGTTGCATGGTCAGATTGGAAGAAGTCGACCAGGACAAATGACTGAAAACCAGAGAAATAAACCCCCTAAAAAGCAACCAGACTTTCAACTCTCTTCAATTTTGGTATTGGTACCAATACGTAG
This sequence comes from Scomber japonicus, assembly GCF_027409825.1. Taxonomy (NCBI): domain Eukaryota; kingdom Metazoa; phylum Chordata; class Actinopteri; order Scombriformes; family Scombridae; genus Scomber; species Scomber japonicus. Next base: position 2,182,515 of record NC_070601.1, read on the forward strand.
CCATACTTTTGTGATATAGCCATATTTTTTCTGAACTTCTTAAAACAAGAAATTTCCAAAATAAATCCTGTTTTAAATCAAGAAATATCTGCTCAAAGAAGAAAGAATCTGACTTTTTCCTTCAGATTTTGGCTGAAAACTCCTGAAAAGTGACGAGACGTTTAAATCTAGCCTTTAAATGGACTTTGATAGTTCTGTACAAGCCTGGATGTCCTTTTAGAAATGTCAAAATGTTGGTACTAGTACCAAAACCAGAGCTTTCCAAAATAAATGAGGCTTAAATCAAGAAATATCTGATCAAAGAAGGAAGAATCTGACCTTTTTCTTAAAATTTTGGTTGCTGTACTTCTGCAACCACAAACCCTTCCATCTCATGGCAGATTATTTTCTCATTTTGAGGATTGAGGTGTCGGTTTAACTCCTGACAAATGACTGAAACCTCTTGGAAAGTGACGAGACTTTTAAATCTAGCCTTTAAATTGACTTTAATAGTTCTGTACAAGCCTGGGTGTCCTTTCAGAAATGTCAACATTTTGGTATTGGTACCAAAACCAGAGCATATAAATCAAGAAGCGTCTGATCAAAGAAAGACAAATCTGACTTTTAACATCAGATTTTTGGCAGCCGTACTTCTACCATTTGACCCCTTGAAGCATTGAAGCAGCAGAGGAGCGTTTCGTAGAGTGTCGACCCGGTGCTGCATGGCAAGAAGCTCACAGTCGATTGGCCAGACGTCTCCTGGCCTGTATGACACTGTCCATTATGTTTGTCGGTTTAATTTCAGACTAAACAGGCGTACGACGATGTTTCTAGCTGCTTTATAGGTACATTTTTTAAACGTTGACATATTCCTTTTATGTTTTCTCCATTCGTGCACTCCTACAGAACCAAACAGACCTACGTTCATCTCGCCTGCGACTCCACAAGCAAAATCAGTCCTCGTCACTTTAAGCGAAACACTCCACAAACACACTCCGTTCGGCTCGGCTCGGCTCGGCTCTCGTCGCGGTTTTTCCTCCGTTCGGCCGAGCTTCCATTACGTCTGTCTGAATACGATCCGTTAGGGCTGCTCGATTATTATTAATTGGGTCAAAATTGAAATCACGAACTTTAGAAACTTGCTGCATTTCTCGTCCATTCGGCTTAATTAATTCTCTCTCTCCAAGCAGCAGCCTTTTATCTGCCGCTTAACGCAAAACACACAGCAGAACATGTGCAGAGATATTAGAGCTGAGCCGGTTACCATGACGACAGTTCACACATCACTTCCTGGTTTTTAATAATTAGTCAGTAAACTCAGCATCGTCTGACGCAGGCTGGAAACTCTGCACTTTTATTTACAGTTAAAACATTTCGCTGTCAAACTATAACGGAGCTGCGGCAGCTTCCTGTCTAAGCTTTTCAAAATAAAACCTTTGTTATTAACAAACAAAGTTGGGGCTGTAAATTACGGGAGATTCCCAGGAGAAAAAAGACAAAACGGGAGAACGGAGGGAGATGAGTCTAAAAATACGGGAGAAACAAGGAAAACGGGAAAATGACAAAATCTTTTCCCCTCGATTTTATTAGTTTTGAGATCGTCTGGCCCCCAAAATTATAATCACGATCAAATTTTGATTAATTGAGCAGCCTTACGATCCGTAGACTCGTAACTATGCACCGGTTAAACTCGCTCGTTCGTAATTTACTACAACCGACGACACCTCGGCTGGTGCTACGCTGGTCTCTGCAGAGGTCATGTGACTGTTCGTTTCCGACACTTACAAGCACACCCACGACTCTATTTAACCAGATTTGATGCAGTATTACTACTTATCTTACTTAAACGATCATTTTGAGGTCGGTATTGACAAAGCAACCGAAGCTTTGCAGCAGAACAATGAGCGATGAGCTTTTTGACTGATTTTAGTGAATTGAAGTGGAGTTTTCTTCACTTTAAACTACTAAACTGTTATAATTTTAATCTGACAGTGAGTCTTGGTGTGAATGCAAGTGTCCAACAACAACAACTATCTACTATTTTGATACAAGGGAGAAAAAAGGTCCAAATTCTCAGATTCTAGCTCCTTAAATGTGAATATTTTCTGGTCTCTTATCTCAGTCAACTTTAAGTAAAGTAACCTGAAGTATCTTTAGGTTTCTGACTGTTGAAGACTTAATCTGTCTTCAACTAGCGAACATTTTATTGATCAAAAGACAGCCTGATTGATCGTTAATGAATAATGTGTTTGTTTAAAAAATCAAACGGACTATCTTGCATTAGAGAGAAGTTTGCTGGACTGTTGATTCACAGCAGGCGATGCAATATTTCTGCTTATTAAAGGTGCAATCCGTAATATTTACTGGCTCTTTGCAGAAGGTTGCTGGATATTTAAGGTTTTTGCTGTGAAATTTGGTTTCAAAATCTTCAGAGGAAGCCCCGAATTTAAGGCTGTTTGCACGAAATGTAGCATAAATACAATAGAAAGCTCGTACTAAGTGGGAACATCAAAACTTCCCAGTATGAAATGATAGATACGATTCTTCTGGTACGTAAACTTTGTGGTACAACACACACAACGCAGTGTAGAGGATCTCTGTTCGATTATTCTACGAGCTGGTTAGTAAATATTAGCTAAATATTTACCTGTAAATATCAGCAGATTATAGTCTTTATGACAGATGACGATGTAGTTTCTTCTAGTTGCGTCTTGATGTTTTTTAAAGAGCCACATTTTACTGATGGCGCCTTAGACTATAAAAAATAATAGACGTAGCCGCTAGCTTGATTAGCACGGTGCATTTACAGTCTATGGTTAACTTTCATATTGCAGATGCTGATTGTAGCTAGTGAAAAACAAGCTTATAAAAAAAAGAAAATGTACTTACTGGACTTCTTACATGGCTGAACAAGACTGTTTTTAAGGCCACCAAACGGTTACGATTGAACTGAAAACACACTGAAACAGCTACACCTCACCTCCGATTCTAATCTGGGGTTAGAAAGCATACCCGTCTTTATCACGTATTTATTAAATTAAATGGTACTGTAATTTACAAAATGAACATCATGCTGTACTGAAGAAGACTTGAAACTAGCGATTGAGACCATAAACTCAATAGGAAACGGTTTACTGAGGTCATAAAGTGAGAAGTCAGCTTATTATCTCACTTTTTAAGCAAGCAGTGGAGTCGCCCCCTGCTGGCCATTAGAGATAATGCAGGTTTGAATCCTTGTAATCTCACTTTTTAACCAGCAGTGGAGTCGCCCCCTGCTGGCCATTAGAGATAATGCAGGTTTGAATCCTTGTAATCTCACTTTTTAGCCAGCAGTGGAGTCGCCCCCTGCTGGCCATTAGAGAGAATGCAGGTTTGAATCCTTATTATCTCACTTTTTAAGCAAGCAGTGGAGTCGCCCCCTGCTGGCCATTAGAGAGAATGAAGGTTTGAATCCTTATTATCTCACTTTTTAAGCAAGCAGTGGAGTCGCCCCCTGCTGGCCATTAGAGAGAATGCAGGTTTGAATCCTCATTTTTCCTGCTTGGATCGCACCTTTTTTAAAAGCAGAAAGAAAATTGATTTCTCTCCCTCTGCCTGCGTCATCCTCTATTTATTACACACTGAACATTTATCTCATCTCTTAATTAGTCTGAAACAGTCACATCCTCGCTGCTCGGTGGTTAAAACCTCTCCGCTAACAGTTTTAGTGTCTGAGACCAGCCGGTGGATCCACACAGACTGTGGAAGCTTTTTAAACCTCTGTCGACTCCTCCTTCACTCGTTATGCACTCTCAACACGTCTAAACGAAGCTACACCAAGAAAAAAAAAAAAAAGAAAGAAAAAATTGTGATAGAAAATTTTTGCAGATCCCGTCATGAAAACATTAGCGGTTGTATTGAGTTTGAGGCGGCTTACGGGTGGAGATCCATCCGTAACACGCCGCCAGCACTGGTTAAACCTTGATACGCACTACCATTATGCACTATCGATAATTCACTGATGCTTTTTCACAATTCGTCAGCTGTCGCTCGTGCAGCTCGGTTCAGCGACCTTTTCTTTGCACATTTTTAAATAATATTTTTTTATTTTTTACACAAGTGTGAGTGTGAGCAGACGTGCGTGTGTTAGTGTGTGTGTGTGTGTGTGTGTGTGTGTGTGTGTGTGTGTGTGTGTGTGTGTGTGTGTGTGTGTGTGTTAGTGTGTAAGCAATGACTCGTACATGAATGTAATGTCTCATTTTGACCGTCAGATGGCCTCGTTCACCACAGTGGATTAACTCTCTTCGGTACCAGTATTTGTCACCTGCAAGCGCCAAGATACACCTGTAGTTTAAACAAAAGTTCTCTCTTTAGTGTCTAAAGCCACTGCTGCCACTCCTGGTATGTGTGTGTGTGCGTGTGTGTGTATTTGTATGTATGTGTGTGTGTGTGTGTGTGTGTGTGAGTTTGTAAAATGTGCATTTACTGCAATTTGTGCTCAATTGACACTGCGCCCGAAATGCCTCGAGCATTCAGACTGGAGGGGTGAGAACAGTAAAAAAAAAAAAGAATAATGATGATGATGATGATGATGATGATGATGATGATGATGATGATGATGATTTAAAAAATGAAATAGATTTAAAAAGAAAAAAGAAAAAAAAAAGAAATCATGTACAAATGTATAAAGTGAAAATGTACCCTTTTTTTTAAAGAAAAGTACACTTATATCCCACGTTTGGTCTCTGTGTATTGTAAAAGAAGCCATGTTTATAATTCTAATTGGTTTGTGACCAATACGCCTGTTTATATCAGATCTGTATATCAGTGGTACGCATAATTTTTTAATATATATTTTTTATTTTACTTTTTTTTAAATGGGAGATTTTATGCATGGTTGGGTCCAGAGAGACGCAGCGGTGCCGTTGAATAGTTGCTGTTTTTTGGCAAAATTCTGGAGTATTGCGACAGCTTTGTGTTCATAATTACGACAATTATGACGATGAAAACAATTAAAGATATTTATTTCACATCCGGGTTTTTATTTGCTTTGTGTTTGTGTGAATTATTTTTTGTGACTTTAGACTTCCAACCTGACGTTAACTTTTAACAGGCTGTGATTTCATTTGGACTTTTGCCTTTCAGCCCAGAATAACTTTATATCCTCGCTATAAAAACGTTCAATGTTCAATGTCCTGACTACACAGATACTTAATATACGTAATTAGATAAACTTTTAATTAAAGGAGTAAAGGTTTGTCCACAGAGACAGACAGTAGATGCATTTTGGTTTAATTCTCAGAAAAAATAAGACTGCAGAATGTGATTTTAAATGTTTATTTGAACATAATTGCACACTTTAAATGCATTCATTAATCCGTTTACAGTTTTTTAATGATGTTAAATTTGGTAAAAGGTGCATAATTACATAATGTTTAGGACTCAAACACAAGTTTTGCACTAATAATGTACTAAGCTTTGTGTAAAGTCAGTAAATTACAGCAGAAAACAATTTAATGGGTCAATTTGAAGTTCTAAATTAAATGTTTAAATGTGTAGTTACGCACTGCGGCCACCAGATGGCAGCGTTACTCAGGATTATAAACAGGCAAAAAGACTTATGTGTTTTGAAATGCTATATCCATAATAAATATTAGTGATTCGTAGTGATTAACAATTTGTACGCTGTCCAAGGTAAGAGTTCCTTCTTTTATCTGCTGAGCATATGTTTTTAGTATTTTCTGACTTTTTTTAAACCGTTAAACTGTTTTCTTTAAGTATTTTGATTTATTACAGATGTGTTTAATCACTGCTGTTCCTCCTGTTATAATATACTCAGGACTGTTTTAGGATCCATTCACTGCCGTAAATGTGACCACTAGATGGCAGAATTAAAACAGAGATTGTGGGCCAATGAAAAGAAGACTTAATTAATTGTATTGATTTTCAATGTACACGTGTTTGTTTTTATTAGGCTCTTATTATGATACTTTATCACCTCGCAATCACCATTCAAGGGCACTAAAGGAATGATTAACAGCTAAAAATGGATGAAGATAAGTGATTAATGTCCTGCCCTGTGTATTAATTTGCTAATCACACTGTCCTTATGTCACGAACAGGTGCTGTTTACGTGGAAGAAGTTATATCCTGTTGCTGCTGTAAAGTTTTATCTGAATGTCCTGATCAGTCGACTGGACTCATACTAACAAACACCATCACTACAGCAATCTTTACACAAGGACTTTAGTGATTTTAATTAGCAAAACTCAACTATACGCATAATTTAACCCCCTTTTGGAACAACATATCATCTGCTATATGATGGCAGATCTCTGGTCAATAACCAGTCCAATTAAAAATCAGGAATCGTATCAAAATCTGCTCGAAATAGGCTACAATATAATTTGCACATATGCTCAGTTCCATTTAGGCTATAAATCCACTCTGAATAATGTTTATTTAATCACCCACAATGCCCCCCCCCCCCCCCTAAGAATAACACGAAGACCAGTAAGAGAGAGTTGATGTTGAGCAGCCTGAACCACTAGGCGAAAATATTTCATCCAGATGACGAACAATGAAAGCGATTCATTCTGGCAGAGTTTGAAGGAAGAATACAGTTCATAGTGTTCCTGCCTGGTTCTTAGAAAGTTAAATGTTGCTCTCATTGCTCTAAATTCGTTGTGGCATTGACGTAATTTTTCTGGTATCTTTTCCAGAGAAGCCTGACGTTGACATGAGGAGGCTTTTCTGTGGAAACTGAACAACTTCACTTGGTAGTCTATTTTTGGCTGAAATCTTTATTGGTCTACTTGATTGTGGCTTGATGTCAAACGAATCTCTCATTTTCAACATCTTTATAAAAGTTTGAACACTTCTAATAACTTTTCTCGCAGGTCCTTTCACAGTTCTTTTGCTTTTCCCATGACTCAGTAAAGTCAGATCAGCCTTATATTAAAATGTACAAGAGTCTCATTAGCTATATATAGGCCTACAAAGACGTTACGTTCAATCAAACAAGTCGTATGTGTGGAAATGTACCCTTAGCCTAATAGTCATTTAAACCTTTTGGTATGTGTGTAGCTATATTATCAGGCCAGACATTCAAGGGTGCGTAAGGGTTTGATCATTTTGACCATTTGGGTGTCATTATGGGGTTGTTTTTTAAACGTCAAACTCAATGATCATTAGATAAAGGGATCATTTTCAGCATGATTAAACTATGGTTAATATTTCACAATTTCTGCCAAAGTATCTAAACTTATAGGCAAACTTGTATATTCTGACATCTAGATAAACTATAGAAGTTAAATTATTACATTATTATACATCATTTATCCTGTTCCCGACTAATATTACTTGTATGCTTTTAGAGGTGTTGGGTTTCTACGCGTTGGTGTTTGTCAATGGACCATAATCAAATGAGATTTAAAAAAAACAGCAGAGGGTGATATAACTGCAGATTCATACCGAGCTGTAATGAAGCACAGATAAGTGTTCCTTAACTTGTAATGCTCTTGAAGTGGGTTACTTTTTAATTATGAAGGCTAAATGATAAACAGTCTGGGTGGGGGGAAACGTTTGTGCAGTCCGAAGAGGTGGAGTCCACTTTTTAGTCTAGGTTGAAAACACACAGTGAGGAAAACAATCGAGTCTTCTACCATGGGTTCCCCGGTGTGTGGAGCCTGGTCTCGCCGCCTCTTTGCGCTCTGCGCCCGGATACAACTGGCTGCCCGGCCCGGTCCGGAGCTCCGACCCGGAGCCTCTACTGCGATCTCGGCCAGAAGAAACCTGAACGTCCAGACTGCAGCTGAGGCCGGAAAACTGAAGAGCATCGATGATTTACCGGGACCAAGTTTATCCACCACGTTGTACTGGTTATTTGTGAAAGGATATGCAGACAAGAGCCATTTACTGCAGGTATGGAGCCCAAAAAAACCCGCTTTAACAGTGTAAATGTTGTTTTTATTATAAAGATTACAAAGAATGATTTGGGTTTATATCTAATAGCACAATTAATTTGTAGTTTAAAGTAAGTTTGAAATGCGCTTTTTTTTGCATCCAATTTCATGTATTTTGAGTAGACAGTGCATCACTTTTTAAGCTGTTGATGGTTCATAATGTACTTTTTGATGCCTTTTCGGAGCACTGGTTTTGAACATTGTACTCTTTATGTGACACAACAAACCACCGCCCACAACAGTTCAGACGATCATTAAACGACGTGCAGCATCAAATTATCATGTCTGACAAACGAAAACAAAGCTTTAAGATTGGTTTTAGTTTTGTTTTAACCGTGCCTTTTATTTACTGCCGCTTTTAGACACATTTCTTGCTTTGATTGATCATTATGAAATAAAACGTTGATTGCACAGTGTAATGGCAACAGATAAACACCATGTACCTTTAGATTGGTTCCCTAAAAGCTGCTTTTATTATGCACTTCTGTCTGCAATTTGCAAGTGCCAGTTTCCCAAGAAAATGAAGGTTCAATTAAGGCCTTATTCAGCTTTTGTAGTTTACATAGATAGCTGCTGATGTATGTCGTTTTCCCACAATCACTGTAATTAACACCATACAAGTTAAAGTCCTGATTCATGCTCAAGACATTCTTTCAGAGTGAGTAAAGAAATTAGGAAAGAGGAGATGGCAGAATTGCAGCACGTAAGGATGTTGAAAGAAAAACATTGAGAAAGTAAAGAAGTCACTCACAGAAGGTGCAGCTGATTCAATTCTGATTGTTGTGATTGTTATTGTAAAGGTAAGTGAAGAGCAGGATTAGCCCAAGGCTTCAGGTATTTTTGTCTGGTTTACAATGTTTATGTTATTTGCTTTCAAAAAGAAAAACCCCTGAGTTATGAAAAAGCTTCCTTTAAATGCATAAGGCCTACAAATATTATATCTAAACAAAGAAGAAGCTTTAGATATGATGACAGTCTTTGATCCAGAGGTCTTCTAATCCCATAATTACAAAGAAATGTTAAAAAAAATAACTATAAAGCTACAACTGGGATAGAAAGGGGAGAATCTTTAAATACTAGATTTAAAAAATAAAGGAGTGGCAGAGTTCAAAAGTGCAACAAAACCACATAAAAAGTCTTAAAAGAAACCACACAATCAGGCTTAAACAGCACATGGCTGCCATTTCACAAATTATTATAATTTAGATCCTTGTTTCCTCAAAAGAAAACCCACTAAGATCTTTGTTAAACAGCTCCGAGCTATTTAAAAAAATATGTATAAGTTCTTGGAAATCATTTGCTTTATTTCAGAACATGTTTTAGCTGAAATATCTTTTTGAATGTTGGATTTTTAATTGTTCTAAAACAGGTATTTTAGCTGTACTAACAAAAATGTGTAAAGACCAGTTTAAAAGGTTGAGATAATTTACCTGAGAAACTTGAATTATCTTGCAGTTGTGCAGACTGATAAGTAACTTTTTTAAAAATATATTTGTAAAGGTCTAGGTAGATATTTTTGTGCCTCTTTTACCGTTTTATATTGTTATTTAAATCGTCTTATTGTTTTCTTATTGCCTTGTCTAAAGTAAAGTAATGACTCAGCTGATAAATGTAATCAGTCAAAGTAGAAGTAAAAATGCCATACAATTAATTAAAAGTAATTCAAATGTGTCCTGAAGTACTTTGATAAAGTTGTTTAGTTACTTTAAACCAATGGTGACACTATTCATTTTAAACTTTGACATTATTTTCTAGGGTTTACAGAAGAATCTGTATGGACCCATCTGGCGCTCCAGATTTGGCCCGTTCGACATCGTCAATGTAGCGAGTCCAGAGCTCATTGCTCAGGTGATCCGACAGGAAGGGCGCTACCCGGTCCGAGCCGACCTGCCGCACTGGAAGGAGTACAGAGACCTGAGGGGGCAAGCCTATGGTCTGCATGTGGAGTGAGTGGAGAGACGTTGTAGGAATGTCAAGAAAGAACTTTTATTTTTGCTAAACTAACAAAGTTATGATCTGAGAGGTTCTCCTGTTCGTCTTTTGTTGAAAACAGTTAACAGAATTTAAAAAAGCTTTCTGAAGGGTCTGTGAGTAAGGTGGTGGAGTAAAGTTCCCTTAAAAGACCCCTTAAATAATCAGTTTGGAATATAAATAATCATGTGTTTGAAGTCTGATTTCATGAACCTGTTGAAGGAGTTCCTCAGAGCTCCTTCATGAGTCCCCTTGGTTTTATAACTTGAAGAACCACCAAAGCTCTTTTACTTTCTAGCGTAGGACCGGAATGGTACCGAATACGCAGCGCCCTGAACCCCAAGATGCTGAAGCTGCGGGAAGTGTCGGCCTTCGCTCCCATCATCCACCAGGTGGTCGGAGATCTGCTGCATCGCATCGACCTCCTCCGAAGTCGCAGCGAGGACCAGACCACCGTTTCAGACCTGGCTGCTGAGCTCTACAAGTTCGGCTTTGAAGGTGGGAGCTGCTGCAGTAATACCAGAGGACAGAGGAGTTGGGGGACAGTGTTTAATTGTTTTAAACCCCTGCAGGTATCTCTTCCATCTTGTTTGAGACCAGGCTGGGCTGCCTACAGGAGGAAATTCCTCGAGAGACGCTGCGCTTCATCAATGCGGCCAACGACATGCTGACAATGTCTGAGACGGTGGTCCTTTTCCCACGCTGGAGCCGTGGCATCCTCCCCTTCTGGAAACGCTTTGTTCAGGCCTGGGATGACCTCTATGACGTAGGTAGGCAGCAGCAGAAACAACGACGGGGAACATGTGTGGGGTTCCAGTTTCATATTCACTATATTTATATTCACAAGTTAGTAAATTGTTTGTGTTGTGTGTGTTTTAATGGCAGCCCAGACCCTCATCAACAGGAGAATCGCTGAAATCGAGGCCCAGCTGCACAGCGGCGAGCCGGCAGAGGGCATGTACCTGACATACCTGCTGTCCACTGATAAGCTGACCAGAGCAGAGGTCTACATTACCATCACGGAGCTGCTGCTGGGAGGAGTCGACACGGTGAGGAGAAGCAAAAAAAGTGTTTTCACAAGGCTCTATTATACAAAGATCCTCCATTATGAAGAAGATCTGCTATTAAGCCGCCTTTGCTTTTTTGCAGTGAACCAAACAAAGCAGGCATAAAGCTGCCCCATTGTGTATCTTTAGATGGCATGCTGGTGCTCAGGATTCAGAGACACGTATAACACAACAGCGTCACTTCCCTGTCCCGCCATGCCATCTGTGCCTTTCATACTGATGCCGATCCGGCTGTGTGATTACCTCCATAGTCAGCTTATTGCTGGAGCAACTTTGCCCGCCGCTCTGTTTCTGTTCTTGTTCTACAGAACAGCGAGGTGGAATAATGGCCTAGCATGCCCGCTTTGAACAGGCTGTGTAAAAGTTGCACAGATAAGAGCCTCACTTTCACTCAGAAGAAGCAGTTAACTGATGTTGATACACGTACTATAGGAACCACAACATCCTTTATGCATGCTCACAGGAAACATCTTTCAGCTACAGTTTTAGTATACATCCGTACATGACATCAATTTAGCCACCATTGTACGTCAGCTAGCAGTTAAAAGAGATAACTCAACTCAAAAGCTGTCACTTACAATATAATCCACCTCAAATGTGTCCATTAATGTCCCAGACAGTCATATTTGGCCAAGTGTTTATAACACACTACCCCTGACCCCCATGACCACATCACCCCTGTGCTTGCCTCCTTACACTGACCCCCTGTTAAATTTAGCACTTCGTAGTACTTAGTTCTCTCTTACAGAGGCTCAAATTGCCTTTCTACATCTCTGACTTGTTGACTTATGTTCCTGCTTGGCCATTAATTTCAGCAAATTACTCCCAGATCACAGTGAGTGGTTTTAAACTCTTTGTAAAAGCTTTTGCATATGTCTGGTTTATCTATCTTATTCATTTCATTGTCTCCACTTTCTTTTTTATCTGCTTTGTCTGTTTATGTTCTTTTAAAACCCAACCTGACTGAACTTGAAGCTGTATTTTCCAGATACTACATTACTTCATCTTCTGATTGCAACCCATCTGGCCAAGTGTTTGTAACATTCCAAAAAAGATCATGAGTGAAGAATTAGATTAAGCTAAATTAGACTTCTTCCTATCATTGGATCAAAGAGGCATGACCACATCACCCCTGTGCTTGCCTCCTTACACTGACCCCCTGTTAAATGTAGCACTTCTTATATCTCACTTATAGAGGCTCAAACTGCCTTTCTCCATCTCTGACTTGTTGACCTGTTATGTTCATTTCATTGTCTCTTTCTTTTTTATCTGCTTTTAAAACCCAACCTGACTGAACTTGAAGCTGTATTTTCCAGATACTTCATTACTTCATCTTCACCACTATAAACTGATTGCAACCCATCTGTCTTTTTCTTTCCTCCCCCGCTGGGTATAGTGTGTTTATGCTTTGCAGCACATAAAACGCATGGGTGCACATGAGTGGCACATTTAGAGATAATCAAACCTGAACTTCAGCCAAACTGAAAGCTTTATGTAACAGAACGTCTTGTTAGAGGAAGCTTTGCAAATGCCAGTTCTTCATTGGAAAGCCTGAAAACAAAGAACGTAAACTAACCTCTTTGTTGACGACATGGGTAAAAGTACAATGGTGGAAATTATCTTCTTAACCAGATTAAACACACAATGCTATTTATGAATGTTTTATCTATGAGGAAAAAACTATTACGTTTCTTTTTTCCTCCTCCAACACAGCAGTAATCACTCTTACTGTTTTTAAAACTTGCGATAAAGTCTCAAGCTGGTCCAGTTGAGATTATCATCTTCCAATAATTGAAGATAGTCGTGCTGCTCTATAATGTAACACGCGTCAGAAAACAAGCGTACATGCTCAGGCATCGCTCACCTGTGACGGTTGAGCAAGAGCAGGCGTTGAGAGGTGGGAGAGCCCATAAAACAGTCACCAGTAGGCCATATGTCAGCATGTTTTTGTCAACAGGGGATTGGTTTTTCATTTCTTGTGGGCGCAGATGTGCTTAGACGCTCTGCTGCTCACAGTAAAGTGAGGTCAGTTCGATCCCGAGGGCATCAAAACCTGCACCAAATGAAAACAGACAGAGACAATCATTGCTGTGCATAACACTTGGATGCAGATGACAGATTCAGAGGAGACACTTCGCTTCTGTTGCTGCATGTACGAGCGGTCGCAGAGCTTGTTTGGCTGCATTCCCATGAGAGGTTGAGGCTTGTAGGTTTGTGAAATCTGGAGATCTGGGCTCTCCCAGTTGTAACGTGAGCTGAGGCTGAAGTCGATATGCTATGATTAAAAGATAAACGATGATATTTTAGCCAAAACAAAAAATGTTATTTTTAAGGTCAAAAGGTAGTTTAACTCATTGTTTTCTAAAATACTTTTTCAATGATGATGATTAGAGATACTTTTTAAAAGAATGTTTCATTATTAAAAGATTTGTTCGTTTTTTTGTCTCAAATTCAAACAAATTTGGCTGAAATTTGGTTGAAGTATCCCTTTGTATTGTGACAAAGACAAAGACTCTATTGTATTGTAATCTTTCACACAACCACCCTTTTCTTTTATTACTCAGGCTGACCTCCAACCTGCCAGAATCAGACTGGCTTCCAGCTTTCCTTCCTCGGCCAAAATGATTTTGCATGAACCACCCTGTTTTTAGCACTTTACCTAAAATGACCTTACAATACTATAACACATAAACTGTGTAAAGTAATGTGGACTACAGGTTTGACTGTTGACCTATATCTCTGTCACTTCTTCTTCTTCATTTAATCTTCTTTTATCACCTTCTCCTCTCCTTTAGGCTTCCAAATCTACCAGTATTGCTTAAAAGGTTCAAAACCTCTGTGTTAAAAACAAATCAATAGTACCGTTTGATCCTGATAATTATACAGTCCTTGTGTCTGTGGGTGTCAGTCAACCCAAAGCTTTAGTATGAGTCAGCAGATTAAACTGTTTTTTCTGTCACCGCCCACAATTAATTTAGATCTGTCAGTAACTCCTTTCTTTAATAGATAACACAATCGAAAATCAAGGTGCTTTAATCTGCATACAGACTGCTTCAAGTGACCTATATTCAAAACTACACCCTCAAAACCTTCATAGAATTAGTATGTAGGACAGAAATGGGAGTCAAACTGTCAAAACAGGTCTTAAAATGTTTATTTCATGTGTGCTGCGTCAACCACATGGAAGACAAATCTGCCTTGTGGTGGACAATAAAAACATTTCTGATTCCCCCTTTCTCTTCTCCCTTCTCTTATCTATCTCTTCCCACCTGATCTCAGACCTCTAACACCCTATCGTGGGTGTTGTACCATTTATCGAGGACCCGCGAGGTTCAGGATCGACTGTACCAAGAGGTGAACTCTGTGTGTCCGGACAAACGGGAGCCAACCACGGATGACCTGAGCAGGATGCCCTACCTGAAGGCCGTCATCAAGGAGACGTTACGGTGAGCTGACAGCTGTCGATAACCGAACCCCTTTGACTTGTGACCCCTTAAAAACAAAGCAACACCTCTCTTATCTACGCCCGCTGTCACGTGTGTTACCATTTATTTGTTTTGTTGTCTTGCCAACGCTTTCAAAGGAGATTTGCAGTCTTATTGAGTATTAAATACATTACAAGAACATTAGCATCAGACAAAAACAGCTCCTCACACCCGCATATCCAGTCTTGCCCCATCTTCTACTTCTGTTGCGTTGTATTGCGGCTGGCATCTGGAAGTATGGCATGACCACCATCTGTTGCCCCATATCGTCTATCATTGGCATTACCAGGAACTATGAGTGAAAGAGGCTTTAGGCAACACCTTCATCTGAAAGCAGCATTTACAGCAGAGATTATACTTTGTCGGGCTTGACGACTTCGGGCTCATTGGGTGGATTGAGGACTATGTTTTTATTCCATTGGGCTGTATTAGAAAGCAGAGTCGGGTGAGGGATGTCAGCATGGTATGGCTAGCTCTCTGAACTTGCTTGTCTGGTAAAGGCTGCCATGAAGTTTATGGGGAGGAATGAACACCAGTCTTTCTAGTCAACATGAGTCAGCCAACGTTTTTTTAGTAACTCATTTGTTCCTACCCCCAATTAAAATTTTAAATAACCTGGCTTGAGGTTGCAGGGTTGCCAGGAGTCGGATAATAGATTTTTGACATGATGATGGATAGTGTAATGTGATGCTTGTTCCTGTCACTGGATGTGTAATAAGTGTAATTTGTGGTTGTGTTTGTTATTATGTTCTTTTTTGGTTATTACTATGGAGACAGCTGCATGATAACACGATATGTCATCTGTCTGTCTGTCTGCATTCAGTCTAAGACAAATTTTCCTATTGGGACAATAAAGTATATTGTGTGGTACGGTGTTTTATCATATGGTCTCGTTTCGTATGGTGTTGTATAGTATTGTTTTTAATGTTATGGTATCATATGGTATGGTACGGTATGGTATGATATGATATGGTATGATATGGTATTGTATAGTATGGTATGGTATGGTATGATACGGTATGGTATCTATGGTATGGTATGATATGGTATGGTATGGTATCATATAGTGTTGTATGGTATGGTACAGTACGGTATGGTATGGTATGGTATTGTATGGTATGGTACAGTACGGTATGGTATGGTATGGTATTGTATGGTATGCTTTAGTACGGTATGGTATCATATAGTATTGTATGGTATGGTACAGTACGGTACGGTATGGTATGGTATGGTATCATATAGTATTGTATGGTATGGTACGGTATGGTATCATATCATATAGTATGGTATGGTATCATATAGTATGGTATGGTATCATATAGTATTGTATGGTATGGTACGGTATGGTATCATATCATATAGTATGGTATGGTATCATATAGTATGGTATGGTACGGTATGGTATCATATAGTATATATATGGAATGGTACGGTATGGTCTGGTATCATATAGTATATATATGGTAAGGTACGGTATGGTCTGGTATACTGAATATTACGTCTCTCTCTCTTCACTCTGGTCTTCCCTACTTATGTGGTTTAAGAGCTTACCCTCAGGTGAACTGAGAGTAAAATTCAGACTATGTGCAGTGTTAGTTACAGTTGCTACGTGACAGTCTAGACGTAGCAATAAAATTCCTCAGTTGAAGTGGACTAGAAAGAACACGACAGGGTGACCTACGTGCAAAACTATCTTACATGAAGGTGCAGTCAGACGATACGTTCTTAAACAGGTCTTATATGAGATTTTATGTAGATTTTTTAATTTAATGCAGTATAATTAGGATCTTGTGACATATTTTTCATGTTGGTAGGCTGGGACTCGATGATTTTAACCTGAAAAATCTCCATTATGTAAGTTAGTACATAGAATAAACTGGTAGATGTTTCTGTAATTTACATTATGGATCAAAAATGGACAAAAACACCCAATTTGCTGAAGTCAGGTGAGCTAGAATCGATGTTATTAAAGGTCAACATCCATTTAACCCTCCTGTTGTCCTCGAGTCAAGGAAGGAAGGGAGGAAGGAAAGGAGGGAGGAGAGGAAGGGAGGAAGGAATGAAGGGACGGAGGAATAAGGGAGGAAAGCAGGGAGGGAGAGAGGAAGAAGGGAAGGAAGGAAGGAAGGAAGGAAGGAAGAAGGAAGGACGGAGTAAAGAAGGAAGGTAAGATTGAGGGAGGAAAGAAGGAAGGAGAGAGGGAGAAAGGAAGGAAGGAAGGAAGGAAAGAAGGACAGAGGAAAGAAGGAATGAAGGAAGGTAGGACGGAGGGAGGGAGGGAGGAAAGAAGGAATAGAGGAAGGGAGGAAAGAAAGAGAGAAGGAGGGAGGAAGCACAGACGGAAGGAAGGAAGGAAGGAAGGAAGGAAGGACGGAGTAAAAAAGGAAGGTAGGATGGAGGGAGGAAAGGAGGGAGGGAAGAAGGAAGGAGGAAGGAAAGAGTGAAGGACGGAAGGAAGGAAAGGAGGGAAGGAAGGAAGGAAGGAATATACCCTAGAAGAAGAAGAAATAAATCCTTTCTTTCTTTCTTTCTTTCTTTCTTTCTTTCTTTCTCTTTCTGTGACTGTAAAACACTTCTCGTCATCTTATCATTTTTGGGTCTATTCCCGCATCGTTTGCAGTATTTAAAAATGCTCGAGTGATGAGTTAAGATCGTTTCTCAACTATGCGTGCAGACGAGATGTTCATATCTCACTGAGTGCTGCGTCCGTGTTGCACCACGTCGACCACAGCTGCGTGGCATGGTGTCTGTCTCACACGTTGTTCCACTCCTCCCTTCCTCCCTTACTCCTTTCCTTCCTTCCTCCTTCATTCCTTCCTTTCCTTCCTCTGTCTTTCATTCCTTCCTTCCTTCCTTCCTCCCTCCTTTCCTTCCTTCAGTCCTTCCTTCCTCCCTCCCTCCTTCTTTCCTTTCTTCATTCCTCCCTCCTTTCCTTCCTCCTTTCCTCCCTCCCTCCTTCCTCCTTTCCTCCTTTCCTTCCTTCCTTCCTCCCTCCCTCCTTCCTTCCTCCCTCCCTCCTTTCTCCTTCCTCCTTCCTTCCTTCCTCCCTCCTTCATTCCTTCATTCCTTCCTTCCTTCCTTCCTCCCTCCTTCCTCCTTCCTCCTTTCCTTCCCTTCCTCCTTCCTTCCTTCCTTCCTCCCTCCCTCCTTCCTCCTTCCTTCCTTCCCTTCCTTCTTCCTTCCTTCCATCCTCCCTTGTTTCCTTCCTTCATATCTCACTGAGTGCTCCATCCGTGGCGAGGTGTCTGGTTGCATATGAGCTTGTGGTAGTTTGCAGTTTATTTAACACTGAACATCCCTCTTTCCTTGCTTCCTTCCCCTCCTCCCTCCTTTCCTTCCTTCTTCCATCCTCTCTCCTTTCCTCCCTCCCTCCTTACTCCTTTCCTCCCTTCCTCCCTTACTCCTTTCCTTCCTTCCTTCCTTCCTTCCTTTTTCTTCCTTCCTCCTTGCTCCCTCCTTCGTTCCTTCCTTCCTTCCTTCCTTCCTTCCTTCCTTCCTTCCTCCCTCCTTCATTCCTTCATTCCTTCCTTCCTTCCTCTCTCCCTCCTTACTCCTTTCCTTCCCTTCCTCCTTCCTTCCTTCCTTCCTCCCTCCCTCCTTCCTCCTTCCTTCCTTCCTTCCTCCCTCCTTCCTTTCCTTTCCTTTCCTTCCCTTCCTTCGTTCCTTCCTTCCATCCTCCCTTGTTTCCTTCCTTCATATCTCACTGAGTGCTCCATCCGTGGCGTGGTGTCTGGTTGCATATGAGCTTGTGGTAGTTTGCAGTTTATTTAACACTGAACAATAGAGTCTTTATATAGATGGAAAGTCTTTACTCCTTCCTTCCTCCCTCCCTCCTTCCTCCTTCCTTCCTTCCTTCCACCTTGCTCCCTCCTTCGTTCCTTCCTTCCTTCCTTCCTTCCTCCTTCCTTTCCTTTCCTTTCCTTCCCTTCCCTCTTCCCAACTTTCCTTCCTTCATTCCTCCCTCCTTTTCCTTCCTCCGTCTTTCATTGCTTCCTTCCTTCCTTCCTCCCTCCTTCATCCTTCCTTCCTCCTTTCCTTCCTTCATTCCTCCCTCCTTTTCCTTCCTCCCTCCTTTCCTTCCTTCCTTCCTTTCCTCCCTCCCTCCCTCCCTCCCTCCCTCCCTCCTTTCTTTCCTCCTTTCCTCCCTCCCTCCTTACTCCTTTCTTTCCTTCCTTCATTCCTCCCTCTTTTTCGTTCCTCCATCCTTTCCTTCCTTCCCCCCTCCTTTCCTTCTTCCCTTCCTCCTGTCATTCCTTGACCTGAGAACAGCAGGAGGGTTAAACATCCCTACTTAACATCTAAATGACATGAATTGAGATGAATGAGTCATGTGAGAGTGATACAGTAATCCCTACTTCCCTCCCTCCCTCCCTCCCTCCCTCCCTCCTCCTTCCCTCCCTCCTAACCCAGCTGTGTGGATCTCATCCAGGCTTCTCTCAGCTTTTCCTGGACATGTTTTCTGGCTCTGACACAAGAAGATGTCACTTGATATCTTAAAAAACTGAGATGAACTTGTGGTAGTTTGCAGTTTATTTAACACTGAACATCCCTCCTTTCCTTCCTTCCTCCTTACTCCTTTCCTCCCTTCTCCTTCAGTCCTTCCTCTCCTCCCTCCTTCCTTCCTTCCTTCCCTCTCTCCTCCCTCCTTCCTTCCTTCCTTCCTCCCTCCTTCCTTTCCTTTCCTTTCCTTCCCTTCCTTCGTTCCTTCCTTCCATCCTCCCTTGTTTCCTTCCTTCATATCTCACTGAGTGCTCCATCCGTGGCGTGGTGTCTGGTTGCATATGAGCTTGTGGTAGTTTGCAGTTTATTTAACACTGAACAATAGAGTCTTTATATAGATGGAAAGTCTTTACTCCTTCCTTCCTCCCTCCCTCCTTCCCTCCTTCCTTCCTTCCTTCCACCTTGCTCCCTCCTTCGTTCCTTCGTTCCTTCCTTCCTCCTTCCTTCCTTTCCTTTCCTTTCCTTCCCTTCCCTCTTCCCAACTTTCCTTCCTTCATTCCTCCCCTCCTTTTCCTTCCTCCGTCTTTCATTGCTTCCTTCCTTCCTTCCTCCCTCCTTCATTCCTTCCTTCCTCCTTTCCTTCCTTCATTCCTCCCTCCTTTTCCTTCCTCCTCCTTTCCTTCCTTCCTTCCTTTCCTCCCTCCCTCCTTTCTTTCCTCCTTTCCTCCCTCCCTCCTTACTCCTTTCTTTCCTTCCTTCATTCCTCCCTCTTTTTCGTTCCTCCATCCTTTCCTTCCTTCCCCCCTCCTTTCCTCTT
>NC_070601.1:2202716-2229144 GCF_027409825.1 Scomber japonicus
ACACTGAACATCCCTCTTTCCTTCCTTCCTTCCCCTCCTCCCTCCTTTCCTTCCTTCCTCCTTACTCCTTTCCTCCCTTCCTCCTTCAGTCCTTCCTTCCTCCCTCCCTCCTTCCTCCCTTCCTCCCTCTCTCCTTCCTCCTTCCTTCCTTCCTTCCTCCCTCCTTCCTTTCCTTTCCTTTCCTTCCCTTCCTTCGTTCCTTCCTTCCATCCTCCCTTGTTTCCTTCCTTCATATCTCACTGAGTGCTCCATCCGTGGCGTGGTGTCTGGTTGCATATGAGCTTGTGGTAGTTTGCAGTTTATTTAACACTGAACATCCCTCTTTCCTTCCTTCCTTCCCCTCCTCCCTCCTTTCCTTCCTTCCTCCTTACTCCTTTCCTCCCTTCCTCCTTCAGTCCTTCCTTCCTCCCTCCCTCCTTCCTCCCTTCCTCCCTCTCTCCTTCCTCCTTCCTTCCTTCCTTCCTCCCTCCTTCCTTTCCTTTCCTTTCCTTCCCTTCCTTCGTTCCTTCCTTCCATCCTCCCTTGTTTCCTTCCTTCATATCTCACTGAGTGCTCCATCCGTGGCGTGGTGTCTGGTTGCATATGAGCTTGTGGTAGTTTGCAGTTTATTTAACACTGAACAATAGAGTCTTTATATAGATGGAAAGTCTTTACTCCTTCCTTCCTCCCTCCCTCCTTCCTCCTTCCTTCCTCCCTCCTTCCTTTCCTTTCCTTTCCTTCCCTTCCCTTCCTTCTTCCTTCCTTCCATCCTCCCTTGTTTCCTTCCTTCATATGGAAAGTCATTTCTTATACTCAAGGTTTCTCACTTCTGACTCCTTTTATATCTTTAACTGTCTCACACGTTGTTCCACTCAGACTGTAACGCGTTAATATATTAGTTTGACTTTGTTATTCAGCCTCATTATTAACCTTCCTTCCTTCCTTCCTTCCTTCCTTTCTTCCTTCCTTCCTTCTGTCCTTTCTTCCTTCCTTCCTTCCTTCCTTCTGTCCTTCTTTCCTTCCTCCCTCCTTCTTTCCTTCCTTCCTTCCTTCCTTCCTCCCTCCTTTCCTTCCTTCTTCCATCCTCTCTCCCTACTCCTTTCCTCCCTTCCTCCCTTACTCCTTTCCTTCTTTCCTTCCTTCCTTCTTCCTTCCTTCCTTCCTTCCTTCCTTCCCTCCCTCCTTCCTTCCTTCCTCCTTGCTCCTTCCTTCCTTCCTCCCTCCTTCCTCCTTTCCTTCCTTCCTTCCTTCCTTCCTTCCCTCCCTCCTTCCTTCCTTCCTCCTTGCTCCTTCCTTCCTTCCTCCCTCCTTCCTCCTTGCTCCCTCCCTCATTACTCCTTTCCTTCCTTCCTCCCTCCCTACTTCCCTCCCTCCCTCCCTCCTTCCCTCCCTCCCTCATTACTCCTTTCCTTCATTCCTCCCTCCCTCCTTCCCTCCCTCCCTCATTACTCCTTTCCTTCCTTCCTCCCTTCATCCTTCCTTCCTTCCTTCCTTCCTTCCTTCCTTCCTTCCTTCCTTCCTTCCTCCCTTCCTTCCCTCCTTACTTCTTTCTTTCCTGCCTTACTTCCTTGCTTCCTCCCTCCCTCCTTCCTCCTTAATCCCTCCCTCCCTCCTTACACCCTCCCTCCTTTCCTTCTT
This sequence comes from Scomber japonicus, assembly GCF_027409825.1. NCBI lineage: Eukaryota > Metazoa > Chordata > Actinopteri > Scombriformes > Scombridae > Scomber > Scomber japonicus. The sequence continues at coordinate 2,204,334 of NC_070601.1, forward strand.
CCTTCCTTCCGTCCTTCCTTCCTGGGTCATAAATCTATACCCCCCCCCCCCCCCCGCCCCACTTAACATCTAAATGACATGAATTGAGATGAATGAGTCATGTGAGAGTGATACAGTAACAACCCTAACCCAGCTGTGTTGATCTCATCCAGGCTTCTCTGGCTCTGACCCTTTACATTCAAAGTGTCCCTCCTTTCCTTCCTTCCTTCCTTCCTTCCTTCCTTCCTTCCTTCCTTCCTTCCTTCCTGAGAGTGAGAGTGATAACAACCCTAACCTAACCCAGCTGTGTGGATCTCATCCAGGCTTCTCTCAGCTTTTCCTGGACATGTTTTTCTGGCTCTGACAAAAGAAGATGTCACTTGATATCTTAAAAAACTGAGATGTCCCAGATGTTACCCATTACCCTCCCTCCCTCCTTCCCTCCCTCCCTCCCTCATTACTCCTTTCCTTCCTTCTTCCCTCCCTCCCTCATTACTCCTTTCCTTCCTTCCTCCCTCCCTCCCTCCCTCCCTCCCTCCTTCCCTCCCTCCCTCCCTCATTACTCCTTTCCTTCCTTCCTCCCTCCCTACTTCCCTCCCTCCTTCCCTCCCTCCCTCCCTACTTCTCTCCCTCCCTCCCTCCCTCCCTCCCTCATTACTCCTTTCCTTCCTTCCTCCCTTCCTCCTTTCCTCCCTCCCTCATTACTCCTTTCCTCCCTCCCTCATTACTCCTTTCCTCCCTCCCTCCCTCCCTCATTACTCCTTTCCTTCCTTCCTCCCTCCCTCCGTCCCTCCCTCCCTCCCTCCCTCCCTCATTACTCCTTTCCTTCTTTCCTCCCTCCGTACTCCCTCCCTCCCTCCCTCCCTCCCTCCCTCCCCCCCTCCTTCCCTCCCTCCCTCATTACTCCTTTCCTTCCTTCCTACCTTCATCCTTCCTTCCTTCCTTCCTTCCTTCCTCCCTTCCTTCCTGGGTCATAAATCTATACCCCCCCCCCTCCCCCCCAATAAGACTAATCAAACTTGTCATGATGGGGGGGTTTATGGAGGTGAACTGGTGTACAGACTAATAATGAGTCAGGATATGATCAATGAGGATTAAACTCATAACTCACAGGTGTCTGTCTTCCTTCCTTCCTCCCTCCCTCCCTCCTTACTCCCTCCCTCCCTCCCTCCCTCCCTCCCTCCCTCCCTCCCTCCCTCCCTCCCTCACAGGTGTCTGGTCTCTCATGAATGAAGAAGTGTCGGGTTGAAAAGCTTTCACAATATAATATTATGTAAGAGTGTAATAGATTATTGAGCTCAGATAACAAAGACTTGAATCATTATTCAGGTGAAGTTCCTACGTGTCAGACTAATAAATCAACAAGTACAGATGTTTCCTTCCTTCCTTCCTTCCTTCCTTCCTTCCGTCCTTCCGTCCTTCCTTCCGTCCTTCCTTCCTTCCTTCCTTCCTTCCTTCCTTCCTCTTTTCCTCTTACTCCTTTCTTTCCTTCCTTCCTTGCTTCCTCCCTTCCTCCTTTCCTTCCTTCTTTCCTCCCTCCTTACTCCTTCCCTCCTTTCCTTCCTTCCTTCCTTCCTCTTTTCCTCTTTTCCTCCTTTCCTTCCTTCCTTCCTTCTTTCCATTCTTCCTTCCTCTTTTCGTCCCTCCCTCCTTGCTCCTTTCCTTCCTCCCTCCCTCCCTCCCTCCCTCCCTCCTTACTCCTTTCTTTACTTCCTTCCTTGCTTCCTTTCTGCCTCCTTTCCTTCCTCCCTCCCTCCTTTCCTCCTTTCCTTCCTTCCTTCCTTCCTCTTTTCCTCCTTACTTATTTCATCCCTCCCTCCCTCCCTTATTAGTCCTTCCTTTCCTTCCTTCCTCCCTTCCTCCTTTCCTCCCTCCCTCATTACTCCTTTCCTCCCTCCCTCCTTACTCCTTTCCTCCCTCCCTCCTTACTCCTTTCCTCCCTCCCTCCTTACTCCTTTCCTCCCTCCCTCCTTACTCCTTTCCTTCCTTCCATCCTTCCTTCCCTCCATCCTTCCTTCCCTCCATCCTTCCTCCTGTCCTTCCTTGACCTGCTGGTGTCCACTACTGGGTGAAAGATATGAGGAACATGTGAACAGTTGATCTTTTGACTGTGCCATGCGCCTGCTGAGTGAGCGAGACGAGTTTTGAGGTTTATGCGTCACCTTTCAAAAATCTGATGAACTGATGAATCACAGCATGAATAGTACAAACCCCCAGGTCCTGTTTTTAAATCTGTGACCTCATGTGACCTCTTGTGACCTCTTCCTCCTCCATACTTCTTTCCTTCCTTCCTTCCTTCCTTCCTCCTTTCCTCCCTCCATCCTTCCTCCTTTCTTTCCTTCCTTCCTTCCTCCCTCCTTTCCTTCCTTCATTCCTCCCTCTTTTTCCTTCCTTCTTTCCTTCCTTCCTTCCTCCTTCCTTTCCTCCCTCCCTCCCTCCCTCCCTCCTTCATTACTCCTTTCCTCCCTCCCTCATTACTCCTTTCCTCCCTCCCTCCTTACTCCTTTCCTGCCTTCCTTCCTTCCTTCCTTCCTTCCTTCCTCCTGTCCTTGACCTGAGGACAACAGGAGGGTTAAGGCCCATTTATGCTCAACGTTAAATCCTTCCTTCCTTCCTTCCTTCCTTCCTTCCTTCCTTCCTCTTTTCCTCCTTACTCATTTCTTTCCTCCCTCCCTCCCTTCCTCCCTCCTTACTCCTTTCTTTTCTTCCTTCCTTGCTTCCTTCCTTCCTTCCTCCCTTCCTTCCCTCCTTACTCCTTTCCTTCCTTCCTTCCATCCTTCCATCCCTCCTCCCTTCCTCCTGTCCTTCCTCCTGTCCTTCCTTGACCTGCTGGTGTCCACTACTGGGTGAAAGATATGAGGAACATGTGAACAGTTGATCTTTTGACTGTGCCATGCGCCTGCTGAGTGAGCGAGACGAGTTTTGAGGTTTATGCGTCACCTTTCAAAAATCTGATGAACTGATGAATCACAGCATGAATAGTACAAACCCCCAGGTCCTGTTTTTAAATCTGTGACCTCATGTGACCTCTTGTGACCTCTTCCTCCTCTTCCTCCTCCTCCGCCAGCTTGTATCCTGTCGTTCCTGGAAACGGACGCTTTATCTCAGACAGTGACGTCATCGTGGACAACTACTGGATTCCCAAGAAGGTAGAAGGTCGAAGATTACAAAATAAAAGTGCTTAAAAAAAAACCATGTCGAAACAGGAAGTGCTATTTAAATGATTTTTCTCTCTTCTCCTTTCCTCCTTTCTTTCCTTCCTTGCTTCCTTCGTTCCTCCTTTCCTTCCTCCCTTCTTCCTTTCCTCCTTCCCTCCTTCCTCCTTTCCTTCCTTCCTTCCTCTTTTCCTCCTTGCTCATTTCCTTCCTCCCTCCTTCCTCCCTCCTTATTCCTTTCTTTCCTTCCTTCCTTGCTTCCTTCGTTCCTCCTTTCCTTCCTCCCTTCCTCCTTTCCTCCTTCCCTCCTTGCTCCTTTCCTTCCTTCCTTCCTCTTTTCCTCCTTGCTCATTTCCTTCCTCCCTCCTTCCTCCCTCCTTATTCCTTTCTTTCCTTCCTTCCTTGCTTCCTTCGTTCCTCCTTTCCTTCCTCCCCTTCCTCCTTTCCTCCTTCCCTCCTTGCTCCTTTCCTTCCTTCCTTCCTTCCTTACTCCTTTCCTTCCTTCCTTCCTTCCTTCCTTCCTTCCTTCCTTCCTTCCTTCCTCCTTTCCTCCTTCCCTCCTTCCTCCTTTCCTTCCTTCCTTCCTCTTTTCCTCCTTGCTCATTTCCTTCCTCCCTCCTTCCTCCCTCCTTATTCCTTTCTTTCCTTCCTTCCTTGCTTCCTTCCTTCCTTCCTTCCTTACTCCTTTCCTCCCTCCCTCCTTACTCCTATCCTTCCTTCGTTACTTCCTTCCTTCCTTCCTCCCTTCCTCCCTCCCTCCCTCCCTCCCTCCCTCCTTTCCTTAAAAAAAAAAAAAAACATGTTGAAACAGGAAGTGCTATTTAAATGATTTTTCTCTCTTCTCTCGTTTCAGACTCAGTTCCACTTGTGTCATTACGTTTCCTGTCACGATGAGTCAGAGTTTACGGACGCAGAGCTCTTCGTCCCCGAGCGTTGGCTTCGTGGTGAGGTAACCGACGGCAACGGTGGCGGCTGCGGCAGATCGACGCCCGGCTCCTTCCAGCATCACCCGTACAGCTTCATCCCCTTCGGCGTCGGGGTTCGAGCCTGCGTCGGGAAGAGAGTGGCGGAGCTGGAGATGTACTTCGCTCTGTCCAGGGTGAGAGATGAAGACGACTGTTCCTTCCTTCCTTCATTTCTGTCCTTCCCTCCTTTCCTCCCTCCCTCCTTACTCATTTCTTTCCTTCCTTCCTTCCTTCCTCCTTTCCTCCCTCCCCCTTTACTCATTTCTTTCCTTCCTTCCTTCCTCTTTTCCTCCCTCCCTCCTTACTCATTTCTTTCCTTCCTTCCTTCCTCTTTTCCTCCTCCCTCCTTACTCATTTCTTTCCTTCCTTCCTTCCTTCCTCCTTTCCTCCCTCCCTCCTTACTCATTTCTTACCTTCCTTCCTCCCTTCCTTTCTTCCTTCCATCCTTCCTTCCTCCTTTCCTCCCTCCCTCCTTACTCATTTCTTTCCTTCCTTCCTTCCTTCCTCCTTTCCTCCCTCCCTCCTTACTCATTTCTTTCCCTCCTTCCTTCCTCTTTTCCTCCCTCCCTCCTTACTCATTTCTTTCCTTCCTTCCTTCCTTCCTTCCTCCTTTCCTCCCTCCCCCTTTACTCATTTCTTTCCTTCCTTCCTTCCTCTTTTCCTCCCTCCCTCCTTACTCATTTCTTTCCTTCCTCCTTTCCTCCCTCCCTCCTTCCTCATTTCTTTCCTTCCTTCCTCCTTTCCTCCCTCCCCCTTTACTCATTTCTTTCCTTCCTTCCTCCCTTCCTTTCTTCCTTCCATCCTTCCTTCCTCCTTTCCTCCCTCCCTCCTTACTCATTTCTTTCCTTCCTTCCTTCCTTCCTTCTTCTTTTCCTACCTCCCTCCTTACTCCTTTCCTTCCTCTTTTCCTCCTTACTCCTTCCTCCCTCCCTCCTTACTCCTTTCTTTCCTTCCTTCCTTGCTTCCTTCCTTCCTCCTTTCCTTTCTCCCTCCCTCCTTACTCCCTTACTCCCTCCCCTCCTCCTTTCCTTCCTTCCTTCCTTCCTTCCTTCCTCCCTTCCTCCTTTCCTCTCTCCCTCCTTTCCTCTCTCCCTCCATACTCCTTTCCTTCCTTCCTTCCTTTTTCCTTCTTTCCTTCCTTCCTTCCTTCCTTCCTTCCTTCCTTCATTTCGTCCGTATTTCTGCACGACCGAGCAGCTCAGTGATGAGTGTCTATCTCCTTGCAGCTGATGCAGCATTACGAGGTCCGGCCTGAAGACGGAGAACCGACCGTAGAACCCAAAACTAGAACCCTGCTCATCCCGTCAAAGCCCATCAACCTGCGCTTCCTCCCCAGAGCCTGAAGAAGGAAGGTAGGTGTCAAACTGACCCCATCTCTCTTTTGACTGTTCCTTCCTTCCTTCCTTCCTTCCTTCCTTACTCCTTCCTCCCTCCCTCCTTACTCCTTTCTTTCCTTCCTTCCTTCCTTCCTTCCTTTCTCCCTCTTTCTTTGCTCCCTCCTCCTTCCATACTTCTTTCCTTCCTTCCTTCCTTCCTTCCTTCCTTCCTCCTTTCCTCCCTCCATCCTTCCTCCTTTCTTTCCTTCCTTCCTTCCTTCCTTCCTTCCTTTCTTCCTTCCTTCCCTCCTTACTCCTTTCTTTCCTGCCTTACTTCCTTGCTTCCTCCCTCCCTCCTTACTCCCTCCCTCCCTCCCTCCCTCCTTCCCACCCTCCCTCATTACTCCTTTCCTTCCTTCCTCCCTCCCTCTTTCCCTCCTTCCCTCCCTCATTACTCCTTTCCTTCCTTCCTCCCTTCATCCTTCCTTCCTTCCGCCCTTCCTTCCTTCCTTCCTTCCTTCCTTCCTTCCTTCCTTCCTTCCTCGCTCACTCCCTTCCTTCCCTCCTTACTCCTTTCTTTCCTGCCTTACTTCCTTGCTTCCTCCCTCCCTCCCTCCCTCATTACTCCTTTCCTTCCTTCCTCCCGCCCTCTTTCCCTCCCTCCCTCCCTCATTACTCCTTTCCTTCCTTCCTCCCTTCATCCTTCCTTCCTTCCTTCCTTCCTTCCTTCCTTCCTTCCTCCCTCACTCCCTTCCTTCCCTCCTTACTCCTTTCTTTCCTGCCTTACTTCCTTGCTTCCTCCCTGGGGGGATTTATGAAGGTGAACTGGTGTACAGACTAATAATGAGTCTTTTCCTCCTTACCCATTACCCTTCCTCCCTCCTTCCCTCCTTCCCTCCCTCCCTCCCTCCCTCCCTCCCTCCCTCATTACTCCTTTCCTTCCTTCCTCCCTCCCTACTTCCCTTCTAAATGAGGATTTATAGTCATCTTACAGTATGTTGTTAACTAGAGACACTTATTTCCAGTGTTGGGCAGCTGGAGAAATATGCACTTTAACCCTGGTGTCGTCCTCCCCGGGTCAAATTGACCCCGTCTAATTCTTCTTTCCTCCCTTCCTTCCTCCCTTCCCTCCTTCCTTCCTTCCACCCGGTACTACCTCCATCCCCCTTTCTTCCCTCCTTCTTTCATTCCCTCCTTCCTCCCTCCTTTCCTTCCTCCCTTCCTTATTACTTCCTCCCTCCTTCTGTCTTTCTTTCCTCTGTCCTTCTTTCATACCTTCCTTCCTTCTTTCCTTTCCTCCCTTCTTCCTTCCCTCCTTCCTTCCTCCCTCCTTTCCTTCCTTCTTCCTTCTTTCCTTTCCTCCATTCCTTCCTTCCTTCCTCCCTCCTTCCTTTCCTTCCTTCTTCCTCCTTTCCTTCCTCCCTTCCTTATTCCTTCCTCCCTCCTTCTGTCTTTCTTTCCTCTGTCCTTCTTTCATACCTTCCTTCCTTCTTTCCTTTCCTCCCTTCTTCCTTCCCTCCTTCCTTCCTCCCTCCTTTCCTTCCTTCTTCCCTTCCTTCCTTTCCTCCCTTCCTTCCTTCCTTCCTCCCTCCTTCCTTTCCTTCCTTCTTCCTCCCTTCCTTCCTCCCTTCCTCTCTCCTTTCCTTCCTTCTTTCCTTTCTTTTCTTTCCGGAAGGATGACACGAGGGTTAAAACAATCAAAATGTTTGTAGAACAGCTGATTTTTTGTTTTTACTGAATTTTTAACTCCTCTTTTCTTTTTCTCTCCAGAGTTGATGATGAATTCCTTCCTCCCTCCTTACTCCTTTCCTTCCTTCCTTCCATCCTTCCTTCCTCCCTTCCTTCCTTCCTTCCTTCCTTCCTTCCTTCCTTCCTTCCTTCATTCATTCCCCCTTCCTCCTTTCCGCCCTCCCTCCCTCCTGACTCCTTTCTTTCCTTACTTCTTTCCTTCCTTCCTTCCTCTTTCCCTCCCTCCCTCCTTACTCCTTCCTTCCCTCTTTCCTTCCTTCCTTCCTTCCTTCCTTCCTTCCTTCCTTCCTTCCTTCCTTCATTCCCCCTTCCTCCTTTCCGCCCTCCCTCCCTCCTGACTCCTTTCTTTCCTTACTTCTTTCCTTCCTTCCTTCCTCTTTCCCTCCCTCCCTCCTTACTCCTTCCTTCCCTCTTTCCTTCCTTCCTTCCTTCCTTCCTACCTCTTTCCCTCTCTCCCTCCCTCCCTCCCTCCTACCTTCCTTCATTCCTTCTTTCCCTCCTTTCCTTCATTCTCTTTTTCTTTCCTCCCTCCTTTCCTTCCATCTTCCTTCCTTCCTTCCTTCCTCATTTCCTCCCTCCCTCCTTACTCCTTTCCTTCCTTCCTCCCTCCCTTCCTTCCTTGACTCAAGGACAACAGGAGGGTTAAAGAGGAAAGCTGTTACTCACTAACTGGGAACAATATCAGTATTTATATTGTTTTATTAAATCCCAAAAAGACCAACTGAGCAGAACTAAGCAGGATTCACTGGTGTTACTTTGTGTTCTGGTAGTAATTTAACTTTCTCCTCTTTTCTTTTTCTCTCCAGAGTTGATGATGAATTGATTCTGCTGCACGTCGGCCGCCTGAAAACATCTGATTCATGTTTTTATTGAAGTGTTTTTATCTCTCTGGACTCCTCAGCTCAGACTTTGCCTTCTGCAACCATAACCATGCATGCAGCAAGCTTCCTGTGTGTGTGTGTGTGTGTGTGTGTGTGTGTGTGTGTGTGTGTGTGTGTGTGTGTGTGTGTGTGTGTGTGTGTGTGTGTGTGTGTGTGTGTGTGTGTGTGTGTGTGTGTGTGTGTGTGTGTGGCTTGCTGACTTGATGCACTTTGCACAGACGTGTTTATTGCTGACGTGTGATTTTATTTTTTTATTGGTTTTATTTGTAACAAAGCCAGAAAGTGTGGTGTGTGTGTGTGCGTGTGTGTGTGTGTGTGTGTGTGTGTGTGTGTGTGTGTGTGTGTGTGTGTGTGTGTTTGTGTGTGCGTGTGCGTGGCGAATGTGCACACTGCCCCCCTCTGACGGTGACGTGTAAAAACAGCCTTTAATTAACCCTCCTGTTGTCCTCAAGTCAAGGAAGGAAGGGAGGAAGGAAGGAAGGTAGGAGGGAGGAAGGGAGAAAGGAAAAGAGGGAGGAAAGAAGGTAGGAGGCAGGGAGGAAACAAGGAGGGAGGGAGGAAGAAGGAAAGAAAGGAAGGAAGGCAGGAAGGAAGGTAGGAGGGAGGGAGAAAGGAAAAGAGGAAGGGAGGAAGAAGGAAAGAAAGGAAGGAAGGAAAGGAGGGAGGAAGGGCGGAAAAAGGAGGGAAAAAGGAAGGAAGGAGGGAAGAAGGAAGGAGGGGAGGAAACATGAAAGGAGGGAGGGAGAAAGGCAGGAAGAAGGAAGGGAGGAAAAAAGGGAGGAAGAAGTAAGAAAGGTAGGGAAGGAAGGAAGGAAGGAAGGAAGGAAGGGAGGACGACAGGAAGTTAAAGTCTTAAAAGTTGAATTATTGAATTATTTGTCACCTTTAAAACTTGTTTCACATCCAACAGGAAGCTTCTACTTAATATAACGTCAGATTCAAGAGGAAGAAATGACTAAAACAGGAAGTAGAGAAAGTCTGGAAACAAGAAAGGGAATAAAAAAGGCAGTGAAGGAGGGATGAAGGGATGAAGGGAAACGAGTGAAGAAAAGTCCACAGCTGTATTAAAATCCAGTTTATAATGTAATTTAATGTTAATTCATATTCTCTGTGATACTCAATGATTAATGTTCCTGCTAAATGAACGTTGTGTATTCACTCTCATGTACTTTTACTAACACTGTGAATAAAAGTGGATATTTTAACCTGCTGTGTTACTAAGAGTTCAACACTTTGACCTGGTTTAACTCACAATGGTTCATTAGAGGGATCAAGTTAAGTATTTGAAATCACTGAAATCATTAAATATAAAGGAATGATTCATAAAGTTTATCAAAACATTTTATTTCTGTAAAAAAATCAACTTTTATTTTGAAGGAAATTTGCTCCTGAAACTTCATCTGATTTTGTTTGTAAAAATTTTATTTAATTTGACTTTATTTTATTATTATATTTTATTATTTTTTAATTTTATTTTTTATTTGTATTAATTTTATTTAATTTGACTTTATTTTATTTTTTATTTTTTATTATTTTTTTATTTTATTTTTTATTTGTATTAATTTTATTTAATTTGACTTCATTTTATTTTAATTTTTTATTATTTTTTAATTTATTTTTATTAATTTAATTTAGTTTAACTTGACTTTATTTTATTTTATATTTATTTTTAGTTATTTGTTAATTTTTATTTATTCATTTATTTTTTTATTTTGTATTTTTTTTTTTTTTTTTACGTTTTATTTTAGTTTAGTTTAGTTTAGTTTTATTTTACTTCATTTTATTTAATTATTTTTTTTATTTTGTATTTTTTATTTTTTTATTTTACGTTTTAATTTTATTTTAGTTTAGTTTTATTTTACTTCATTTTATTTAATTATTTTTTTTATTTTGAAAGATTAGATTTATTTAACCATTTTTAAACAGATTGAACCAGTCACATGCTGCATGTTCAGGCCACTCATAACTAAATTAATGTTCGGGGGTCTTGCAGCCACAAATAATCTATAGATCCCTCATATAACTCATGCATTAGTACATTATAATCCACCAGCAGTAGCACATATTAAATATAATGCAAACTGTGGCAGCATCATTATATTTTACTGTGAAGCTCCAAATACCAACCAGTAAAAATATATATAGTCTATCTCTATTTAAACTAGATTTTGGAGCCTTTATGACCCCAGATGAACTCAGACTGCAATATTCAGACACTAATGTGCACGTATGACATAAACCCAGTGGAGGGAAATGGATCTTAGCGCAACATAATAATTTACAATGTCCTCAAACTTGCTTTAATCTGCATAAAAACACATAAAAAAGGAGAAAATATAGTAAAAGAAAGACAAAAACGAAGCTGCAGTGCAATAACCTTCACACTAAAGTCTTAACCTTCATAATAAAAGCTGCAGCACCAGTTGTTATATTATTGTGAAGGTTAAACGACGCCACTTCCGGTCCTCTGTTCCTTTTATTCTCTCTAACTTGACGCTTCCGCTGCGTGATCACGTCGAGCCAACGCTGCAAAAAAAAGTCAAATTCAAGTTATTTTATTTTATTTTATCAATTTTTGGACAAATACAAAAAAAACAACTAGTGAGGATATTATTTATATTATAAAACAGTTTGAAAACACACAGATTTATATGATTTATGGTGTTTAATATGGACTGAAAGATGACCTGAATGCAATCAATCAATATGTAAAGGATCAATATTTATATAGGTTAGTGAGTGAGTCACGTGTTTGAGTCTTTCTGATGTTTTACTCTCATTAAGATAAAAAATATTAAAATATAAAATGACTCTGATGAAGTTTTACATTAAAATATTAAATAAGAACAAAATATCAAAAAGCAACACAAATATAAATTAATATAAATGATTTAAATTAGTATAAATGAATGAATTTGAGTGTATATATATTATATTACTGAATTATAGTTGTGATGCGTTCAGGTGTAAGCAGGTGCAGCGGATTTTACAGCTTTATAAATGTAATGCTGTGTAGTTTTTACAGTAATCTATAATAAATATATTACAGATTATTGGTTTATTATATTTGATATTGATTATCTGAATCTGGAAAGCAACTTTATCAGATAAATATAATAGTTTATTTGAGTCATTGAATGTATAAATGTATTAATAAATAAAGTAAATAATCATATATATTTCATCTCCATTAGAAATAGTGATAAATCAAAAGGGAAAAATAATAAAAATGTAAATCAATAACAATAAATAAATAAATAAATCCATATATGTATTTATATAATGCACACAGTATACATATTTCCTTATATATGCATGGTTATATATTCCTTATATTCCATATTATTCTTATACATACAGTAATCCTTTAAAAACATAATATATATAATAATATTTATGTCTTAGTTTTATATTTGTTTTATATTATATATGATTTTTATTTTATTTATTATCACCTGCACCTGTTCTGTTATATTTATAATATCTTTATTCTACTTATTTTGATTTATAGGTGACTGTACAACACTAAATGCAATGTTATCTTATCATATTTTATTTATTAATCCTCTTATTTTGAAAATATTATACAGTAAAACACATGCAAGCATCTCAAATATCTACTTAAATGCAGTATTTGAGTTATTTTAAACATTACAACTCCAATTTCTCATCTTAATATTATTATTTCCCCTTGTTGTAGTTTAAATATAATCCTCTAGGGGGCGCTGCTGCAGTTCCTCGCGCTCTCTTCCAGCTTTATTATAAGTCATGTGGATGCAGGCTTTGACATGTCTGCGCGCGCTCGTCATTTTTTACAGCGTCCACCTTCTTCACCCGACGCACCGTGTTGATGTGAGAGGCTCAATATCCTCCATCCATCCATCCATCCATCCTTCTCTCTATCTATCTATCTATCCATCCATCCATCCATCTATACTGCAGCCTGGATGGCACAGAAGCACGTTTGCAGCTTTTACGCACAGTTTTTAATCCCAACCAGAATGTAATTTGGGTTATTTCCTTTTTTTTGGTGCTTTTTTTTTTTTTTTACCCTTCTCATGGAGGACTAGGCAGGTTGGATCCGCCGCCCTGCAGGCTGACACCACAGCCGACGGGAGGACACTCTGTTCGGGGTTGAAACGGAGGAAAATGCTCGGTGCTCGGAGCTCCGGAGGCTCGTTTTGCGTCGTGAACGCAGCGGAGACGCGTGATGATGGTCAGTGCTGGATTATTTTTCTGTCTCTTTTGTCTTTCTCACACACATACACACACACGCGCGCGCACACACACACACACACACCTGCTGTCACTGCCACACACACACACCTACTGTACTGTCTGTGCATTGTAATTTAACGGTGGTGGTGGTGGAGCAACAAGAGGCCTGCGTTCCCTGAAGGCAACAGTAAATATTTGGGTTTTAATTAAGGTCAGCTGGTCGATTTACTTCTCATTATAGCAGATGGATGAAAGGATGAAAGGATGAATGGATGTGCTTAGTAGAAAGAGAGAAAGAAATAGAGCGAGGGAGTTGACTTTATCCGTGAGGTTGAGATCTCCCAGCGGTCCCTGAAGGGGTCTCGCATGTCACTTTAAAGCTCAGTTTAAGTTTAAATACTTGATTATTATTTATGATAATTCAGATTTAAATGCTTTTTTCTGTTATTCTCTCACAGCTGTTGGTTTATCTGGATTATTATGAGTCAATTAAGTGATTAGTCAGATCAGGAAATGCCAAATATTCTGTGTTTTCAGCTGAAGTTTGAGGATATGCTGCTTTTTTCTGGTTGTATGTCATTATGAGTTAAATATCTTTGAGTTATAAAGTGTTATTTGACATTTAAAAGCTTCATCTTGAGTATTTTTGTGTATTTTTTGACATTTTATAAGCGATAAGATTGAAATTGTGTGTTTTTTTTAGTTGAACTGAACTTTAAACTCAGGCTCCCCTGATTGCACTTTGGTTCTCTGAAGCTTTTTAATGTGTTTCTATTTTTGGGTTCATGAAGAAGAAGAAATTGCGGCTATAAGCAGCTTTTAGAGGTTGGAGACACCCAAAGGTGCTCCCAGCTCACCCAGTCTAATTTCATCTTTCCTTTTTTTTTTCTTATTAAGCTGAAGTGAGGAGAGAAAGAGAGAGAGATGCAGGAATCTGGAGTTAATCCTGACTTTAGGAGTAAGAATAAGCAGGTTTTTAATCTAATTTAACTTAATCTTTGCTCCTTTTATGCTTTTATGGATTGATAAATATTTAATTTCACTTACACAACCAGAACTATGTGAAGTGTTGTTATGATGTAAACCACTTTAACAGCGAGCATCTCATATTTACGAGTTGCACTTGAAGGCATCGTGGCTCCCTCAAACTAAACCAGTCAACAACAAGCTGAATTTGCATTTAAATTACACATATTCTTCATATTTCTATTTCTGCTCTATATTTATTTTCTGGGTCTCTACTGGAATATATTTACATGATTTATAGTTAAAACTTTTTATTAATCTTGTACTGGTCCTTTATTCAGCTCCTCAGTTCAGCCTCTGTCTGATAACAGACTGTTTTACCTCCTTCTTTACTCCAAATATCAACTTTTTCTACTCCATACTCTACATACTACATGTTGGAGCACAACACCTTAGCAACCACCTTAGCAACCAAGGAGACAGAACAAATGGCTATCTGTGTCCATACAACTAGAAATAAAATCAGAATATTAACCGTCCTGTTGTCCTCGAGTCAAGGAAGGAAGGGGAGGAGGGAGGAAGGAAGGAAGGGAGGGAGGGAGGGAGGGAGGAAGAAGGAAAGGAGGGAGGGAGGGAATGAAGGAAGGGAGGTAGAAGCAAGGAAAGGAGGGAGGGAGGGAGGGAGGGAATGAAGGAAGGGAGGTAGAAGCAAGGAAAGGAGGAAGGAAGGGAGGAAGAAGGAAGGAAAGGAGGGAGGAAGGAAGAAGGAAGGATAGGAGGGAGGAAGGCAGAAAGGAGGGAGGGAGGAAGGGAAGGAGGAAAAAAGGAAGGAAAGAGGGAAGAAAGGAGGGAGAAAGGAAAGGAAGGAAGGGAAGGAGGGAGGAAAAAAAGGAAGGAAGTAAGGGAGGAAGGAAGAAGGAACAGTCAAAACAGTTTTAATATAACGAGAATGTGTTAAAATATTATGCAACATTATATTAAAACATTGTAAAGTAAAGCATTTAGAGCAGCTGAGTTTTGACTCTCATCTGTTTCTACCTCAAGTTGTAATGAACAGAATTTAAATAACAGAAAATCCTAAAAAGCAGTGATGTAATCTTTTTAAGTTATCTTGATTCATGCTCTGTGATGCGTTCAGGGACACGTAGGACACGTAGGATATCAAAAAACTGAAGTTATGAAACAGCGCGAGGATGTGACGATGAGCTCAGACACTCGGAGCGTCTGCCTGATAAAAACCCAGCAGACCTTGAACTCTGTCTGTGTGTGTGTGTGTGTGTGTGTGTGTGTGTGTGTGTGTGTGTGTGTGTGTGTGTGTGTGGTCTTATCAGTGCGGTCAGGCGTCACGGCTCGAGCTCTGCAGACCGCCGAGGGGGGGATGAAAATGCCACAACACGTTACTTCATATCTGCTAGTGGGTCAACATCTCTGGCATGGTGCTGCTCGTCCTCCTCCTCCTCCTCCTCCTCCTCCTCCTCTTCCTCCTCTTCCTCCTCCTCCTCTTCCTCCTCTTCCTCACCCGGTCCTATCTGTCTGAGCACTGATGCAGCTTCACTATATGATGGGTTGAGGAAGGGAGGAAGGAAGGAAGGACGGAAGGAAGGACGGAAGGAAGGACGGAAGGAAGGACGGAAGGAAGGAGGGAGGGAGGGAGGAAAGGACGGAAGGAAGGGAGGAAGGAGGGAGGGAGGGAGGAAAAGAGGAAGGAAGGAAGGAAGGAAAAGAGTAAGGAGGGAGGGAGGTAGGAAAAGAGGAAGGAAGGAAGGAAGGAAGGAAGGAAGGAAGGAATGAAAGGAGTAAGGAGGGAGGGAGCTAGGAAAAGAGGAAGGAAGGAAGGAAAGAAATGAGTAAGGAGGAAAAGAGGAAGGAAGGAAAGAAATGAGTAAGAAGGAAGGAACGAAAGGAGTAAGGAGGAAGGAAGGAAGGAAAGGAGTAAGGAGGGAGGGAGGTAGGAAAAGAGGAAGGAAGGAATGAAGGAAGGAAGGAAAGAAGGAACAGTCAAAAGAGAGATGGGGTCAATTTAACATTATGAGGGAATTTATGAATGAGTGAGTTTCATTCCTTCACATGAAGCCACCAGCTGTTCACACCGGTTGTTTCCTCGTGTTGCGTCTTCTACTCCGTCTCCTTCTTCTTCTCCTTCTTCTCCTTCTTCTTCTTCTCCTCCTTCTTCTTCTTCTTCTTCGTTGGTGTTTAGACTCTGCTGCATGAGTTGATGTGAGCAGCAGTTTGAGCTAATTACCGTAAAATCTCCGTCAACGG
Organism: Scomber japonicus; assembly: GCF_027409825.1. Lineage (NCBI taxonomy): Eukaryota > Metazoa > Chordata > Actinopteri > Scombriformes > Scombridae > Scomber > Scomber japonicus. The sequence continues at coordinate 2,219,825 of NC_070601.1, forward strand.
CGAGCTGAGAGCTTAACGCTGCGGGCTGCTGATGGGCCAGATGTTTGTTTTTAGTATTAGAGCTCACACACACACACACACACACACACACACACACACACACACACACACACACACACACACACACACACACACACACACACACACACATATGCACAGAAGAGACAGAGAAGGAAGGAAGGAAAGGAGTAAGGAGCGAGGGAGGAAGGGAGGGAGGACGGAAGGAAATGAGTAAGGAGGAAAAGAGGAAGGAAGGAAGGAAAGAAAGGAGTAAGGAGGGAGGGAGGAAAGGAGGAAGGAAGGAAAGAAAGGAAAGAAAGGAGTAAGGAGGGAGGGAGGAAAGGAGGAAGGAAGGAAAGAAAGAAAGGAGTAAGGAGGGAAGGAGGGAGTAAAAGATGAAGGAAGGAAGGAAAGGAGGAAGGAAAGGAGGAAGGGAGGGAGGGATGAAAGGAGGAAAGAAAGGAGGGAGGCAGGGAGGAAATGAGTAAGGAAGGAAGGAAAGGAGTAAGGAGCGAGGGAGGAAGGGAGGGAGGACGGAAGGAAATGAGTAAGGAGGAAAAGAGGAAGGAAGGAAGGAAAGGAGTAAGGAGGGAAGGATGTAGGAAAAGAGGAAGGAAGGAAGGAAAGCAAAGGAGGGAGGGAGGGAGTATGGAAGGAAAGGAGGGAGGAAAGGAGGAAGGAAGGAAGGAAGGAAAGAAAGGAGTAAGGAGGGAAGGAGGGAGTAAAAGATGAAGGAAGGAAGGAAAGGAGGAAGGAAGGAACAGTTAAAAGAGAGATGGGGTCAGTTTGACCCGGGAGGACGACAGGAGGGTTAAAAGTGACCCAGTTTGTCTTCAGGATGAATTAAAGTTAAATTAAAGTCAGCTGTTTAACTTCAGCTGGAAAAGATGAAAGCAGATTATCACTAGAGACAAAAAAATGGAAATGAGAGAGAAACTTCCTCGTCTGTGGAGCTGCTGCAGATAATCAGGTTGGAAAAACTCCCTCTCTCTCTCTCTCTCTCTCTCTCTCCCTCCGAGCAGAATCGATCAGAGAGGATCATGGGTCATTTCTGCACGTGTGTCATAAATCTAATCAAAGTGTTTCCATGCAGCAGAGAGGAGGTCAAAGTCATTTACATACAGGGATATAAATCAATCTGATCTGATGTGAGCTAGGGAAGGAAGGGAGGGAGGGATGGAGGGAGGGAGGGAGGGAGGGAGGAAGAGAGGAAGGGAGGGAGGGAGGAAGGGAGGAAGAGAGGGAGGGAGGAAGTGGTACATAGGCTTTATTTTGTCACTATACAGAAGTACCGGGAGGAAGGGAGGGAGGGAGGGAGGAAGGAAGGAAAGGAGGAAGGGAGGAAGAGAGGAAGGGAGGGAGGGAGGAAGAGAGGGAGGAAGGAAGGAAGGAATGAAGGAAGGAAGGAAGGAAGGAAGGAAGGAAGGAAGGAAGGAAGGAAGGAAGGAAAGGAGGGAGGGAGGAAGGGAGGAAGAGAGGAAGGGAGGGAGGGAGGGAGGGAGGAAGAGAGGGAGGAAGGAAGGAAGGAAGGAAGGAAGGAAGGAAGGAAGGAAGGAAAGGAGGGAGGGAGGAAGGGAGGAAGAGAGGGAGGGAGGGAGGGAGGAAGAGATGAAGGGAGGGAGGAAGGGAGGAAGGAAGGAAAGGAGGAAGTGGTACATAGGCTTTATTTTGTCACTATACAGAAGTACCGGGAGAAAGGGAGGGAGGGAGGGAGGAAAGAAGGAAAGAAGGAAGAGAGGGAGGGAGGGAGGAAGGAAGGAAAGGAGGAAGGGAGGAAGAGAGGAAGGGAGGGAGGGAGGGAAGGGAGGAAGAAGAGGAAGAGAGGAAGGAAGGAAGGAAAGGAGGGAGGGAGGAAGGGAGGAAGAGAGGAAGGGAGGGAGGGAGGGAGGGAGGGAGGAAGAGAGGGAGGAAGGAAGGAAGGAAGGAAGGAAGGAAGGAAGGAAGGAAGGAAAGGAGGGAGGGAGGAAGGGAGGAAGAGAGGGAGGGAGGGAGGGAGGAAGAGATGAAGGGAGGGAGGAAGGGAGGAAGGAAGGAAGGGAGGAAGGAAGGAAGGAAAGGAGGGAGGGAGGAAGGGAGGAAGAGAGGAAGGGAGGGAGGGAGGGAGGGAGGAAGAGATGAAGGGAGGGAGGAAGGGAGGAAGGAAGGTAGGGAGGAAGTGGTACATAGGCTTTATTTTGTCACTATACAGAAGTACCGGGAGGAAGGGAGGGAGGGAGGGAGGAAAGAAGGAAAGAAGGAAGAGAGGGAAGGAAGGAAAGGAGGAAGGGAGGAAGAGAGGAAGGGAGGGAGGGAGGGAGGGAGGGAGGAAGAGAGGGAGGAGGGAAGAAGGAAGGAAGGAAGGAAAGGAGGGAGGGAGGATGGGAGGAAGGGAGGAAGGAGAAAGAAGGAAGGAAGGAAGACAGGAAGGAAACTGGGCCGGATTGGACCCATCGCTGGGCCGGTTCTGGCCCGCGAGCCTCATGTTTGACTCCCTGTTTTAGAGTCAATCAGCTTAATTTGGTGTTTTTTTAAGTTGATGAGCCAGAAATCAAGAGAAAGGTTGCTGTTGGTGCTTTTTGTGTTTTTGGCTCATTCAGAAAAGGAAATGAATAATTCTTTCACAATAAAAGAGCTTTTATAATGATTCTGGTTCTAATTAGTAGTTTCAGGGTTAGCAGCCGTTTCTACTGTCGTACTACTTGTTTTATTTTCATCTCAGTTTGATGGTTTCTGTTGGAAAGCATCAAACAGGAAGTGAGTTTATCTCCAGGATGTTAAAGGTTACAGGTGGTGTCTTCTCGAGCTTCAGGTGTGAACGCTAACAGGTCTGTTTTAGTTCAGTTAGATGAGATCTGGTGACTCACATCACTTTCATATTAATGAAACCAGTCAGTCACCTGCCTGTAATCCTCTTTAATCTGTCATGGAGCAATCATTGTTCAAATATCAGTAGTTCCTCAATCACTAGGAGACTTTAACCCTCCTGTTGTCCTGAGGTCAAGGAAGGACAGGAGGAAGGAAGGAAGGAAGGACAGGAGGAAGGAAGGAAGGAAGGAAGGAAGGAGGGAGGAAGGAAGGAAGGAAGGAAGGAGGAAAAGAGGAAGGAAGGAGGGAGGAAGGAAGGGAGTAAGAGGAGGGAGGAAGGAGGAAGGGAGGAAGGAGGGAGGAAGGAAGGGAGTAAGGAGGAAAAGAGGAAGGAAGGAAGGGAGGAAAGGAGGAAGGAGGGAGGAAGGAGGAAGGGAGTAAGGAGGGAGGGAGGAAAGGAGGAAGGAAAGGAGTAAGGAGGGAAGGAAGAAAGGAAGGAAGGAAAAGAGGAAGGAAGGGAGTAAGGAGAGAAGGAAAGGAGTAAGGAGGGAGGGAGGTAGGAAAAGAGGAAGGAAGTAAGGACAGGAGTAAGGAGGGAGGGAGGGAAGTAGGAAAAGTCACTAGAAGACTTTAAAAAGCCTCACACATACTGTAAAAAAACTACTTTTAAAATAGTTTTCCAATAAATTTAACATTTTTTACCGTGTATTTTATTCTGAAATTACGAATAATCAAGAAATAAGCTTTTTAATGACACATCTCTAAAAAAAAAACAAAAACATTAATTATCTCTTGTGTATCCTGAGTAAAGCCGGTTTATCGTAACGAGGTCATTATGATTATATTTGATCTGTTTAATCTCTCTTGCGTCACCACATAGTTTCCATTTCCAGTCAAACAATCAATCTTTAAAAAAACAATAAATAAAGGCGCGTCAAACCAGACTTCATTCATAAATCACAGGTTTTAAGGTTTTAAGGTTTGAATGAAGTCGGCTGCAGGCCAACGTTTAGTTCCTGTCACGACACGACTCCTAACCGCCTGCGTCTGGTTCAACTCATAATGAACTAATACCGTAATACACCTAAAAGACCCGCAGGGGGAATTCCTTCACTGTGAGTCAGGGAGGTTTCTCTTAGTGTCTCCATGAGGGTTAGTTTAAATTTAAGGAAGGAAGGAAGGAAAGGAGTAAGGAGGGAGGGAAGGAAGGAAGAGGGAAGGAAGGAAGGGAGGAAGGAAGGAAAGGAGGAAAGGAGGAAGGAAGGAAGGAAAGGAGGAAGGAAGGAAGGAAGGAAAGAAATGAGTAAAGAGGAACAGAGGAAGGAAGGAAGGAAGGAAGGAAGGAAAGGAGGGAGGGAAGAGGGAAGGGAGGAAGGAAGGGAGGAAAGGAGTATGGAGGGAGGGAGGAAAGGAGGGAGGAAGGAAGGAAGGGAGGAAGGAAGGAAGGAAGGAAGGAAAGGAGTAAGGAGGGAGGGAAGGAAGGAAGGAAAGAAAGGAGGAAGGCAGGAAGGAAGGAAGGAAGGAAAGGAGGAAGGAGGAAAGGAGGAAGGAAGGAAAGGAGGAAGGAAGGAAGGAAGGAAAGAAAGGAGGAAGGAAGGAAGGAAGGAAGGAAGGAAAGGAGGAAGGAAGGAAGGAAGGAAAGAAATGAGTAAAGAGGAAAGGAGGAAGGAAGGAAGGAAAGGAGGGAGGGAAGAGGGAAGGGAGGAAGGAAGGGAGGAAAGGAGTATGGAGGGAGGGAGGAAAGGAGGGAGGAAGGAAGGAAGGAAGGAAGGAAAGGAGTAAGGAGGGAGGGAAGGAAGGAAGGAAAGAAAGGAGGAAGGCAGGAAGGAAGGAAGGAAGGAAGGAAAGGAGGAAGGAGGAAAGGAGGAAGGAAGGAAAGGAGGAAGGAAGGAAGGAAGGAAAGAAAGGAGGAAGGAAGGAAGGAAGGAAGGAAAGGAGGAAGGAGGAAAGGAGGAAGGAAGGAAAGGAGGAAGGAAGGAAGGAAGGAAAGAAATGAGTAAAGAGGAAAGGAGGAAGGAAGGAAGGAAAGGAGGGAGGGAAGAGGGAAGGGAGGAAGGAAGGGAGGAAAGGAGTATGGAGGGAGGGAGGAAAGGAAGGAAGGAAGGTAGGGAGGAAGGAAGAAAGGAAGGAAAAGAAGGACAGAAGGAAGGAAGGAAGGAAGAAAAAGAAGGACAGAAGGAAGGAAGGAAGGAAGGATGGAAAAGAAAGACGGAAGGAAGGAAGGACAGAAGGAAGGAAGGAAGGAAGGATCTATTACTGACTCTGAGCCTTAAAGTGCAGATGAAAGCGTCTGACGGCAGCAGCTGGTTCTGGTGTCACATGACTTTAATAAACCTCGTCACATGTGGTGTCACCTTTCCTTCCTTTTTTCTTTGTGGGTGTAAAACCTCACAGATTTCCTTCCTTCACACTTCAGAACCTGCTAAAGCTGCTCAAACCGAACCCGTCTCGTCTCCCAGCAGCTGTTTCCTCTCGTCTCGCTGCCCTCCTCCTTCTAGTTTCTCCTCCGACGGGAACAAACATCATTAATATTCCTCAGAGGATCCTTCGGGGGGGGGGGGGGGGGGCGGAGGAGAAGGAGGTGAAGGAGGAGGAGGAGAAGAAGAAGAAGAAGAAGAAGAAGAAGAAGAAGAAGAGGCCTTTTGTTGTAAGAGGGCGGCAGTTACTCCTTCCTCCTTTACTTCCTTCCTTCTTTCCTTACTTCCTTTTTTCCTTCCTTCCTTCCTTCCTTCCTGACTCCATTCCTCCCTCCATTCCTCCTTTCTTCCTCCTTTCCTTCTTTCTTCCTCCTTTCCTTCCTCCTTTCCTTCCTTCTTTCCTTCCTTCCTTCATTCTTCCTCCCTTCCTCCTTTCTTCCTCATTTCCTTCCTTCATTCTTCCTTCCTTCTTCCTCCCTTCCTCCTTCCTTCCTTCCTTCTTCCTTTCCTTCCTTCTTCCTCCCTTGACTCGAGGACAACAGGAGGGTTAAGTGATTTTTGTGGCGGCAGCGAGCAGGATTAAGACAGTGTGAAGAAGAAGAAGAAGAAGAAGAAGAAGAAGAAGAAGAAGAAGAAGAAGAAGAAGAAGAAGAAGAAGAAGAAGAAGAAGAAGAAGAAGAAGAAGAAGAAGAAGAAGAAGAAGAAGAAGAAGAAGAAGAGGCCTTATGTTGTAGGAGGGCGGCAGTTACATAAGTCCTGAGTCCTCGGCTGAAAGCAGAGCAGCGAGAGTTTTTACTGCTGCAGGACTGAAACCACCTGATGACCGTCGAGCTTCTCCTCTGCACACGCTCAGATTATCATTTCATATTTCAGGTTTTTCATTTTTGTTCTGATTCAAACAGACAATCCAGCTGTTAATCCAGAGCTCGGCCTTGACCTCGCCGCCGCCGCCGCCGGGTCGCACGACATTCAGTCAAATCTCATTATGTGTTGTATCTGACACACGAGGATTATCAGCACTGCTCAGACAGACTGATGTCCAGCGATCAGCCACGACACGATTTAACCCTAACCCGTCCAGACAAATAAACCAGTTTGGATGTTGAGTTTCATCTCTGCACCAGGCGGGGAGTTCTGGTCCTCTGAAATGAGGCCAACCAGGAAGCAACTTAGAGCTGCATTCTATCAAAAGGCCACCAGGGGGCGAGCGTCTCTATACAAGTCAATGGAGAATTCACCAACTTCTCACTTGATTTCTAACCTCAGTAAACGTTTTCAAAATGTGTTTATGGTCTCAATCGCTAGTTTAAAGCCTTCTTCAATGCAGTATGATGTTCATTTGGGACATTTTGGCCTCCCTGATTTTATATGTGACGATAAAGCAGGGTATGCATTAGGGCGTGGCTACGTCCTGATTGACAGGTTGATTGACCAATGTCCTCGAGATCCAGCCCTCGTAACCATAGCAACCTCCCCACTCCGCCGTTGGTCCCGCCCATACGTCCGTCCATGGCTCCGCCTCATGCCCATATAAGTAGAATCCATGTTTTTATTTTTCCCAGCATGCACCTGAAATTTTCAAGATGGCGCTGCCTAGATTAGAAACTATTGGCTTCCGAGCAGCAGTCCACAAACCAATGGGTGACGTCACGGATGTTACGTCCATTTCTTTTATACAGTCTATGGTTCAAATCTATTGTTTGGATGTTGGATGTAAGGGTAACAAGCACCAAATCTTTGCAACTTATTGCTTCTCGTAGATTTTTCTCTTTTTTCGACAATAGTTTTGTCACCAGTCGAGGTGGATTTAAAGTATTTTTGGAGCTGGTCTTTGCAACCAACCTGCAAGTCAAAGTTCAGGTCTGATCACTGCCCATTAAATAGCAGATGCTGCCTGTTTTTAAATGATTTTTGAAGGTTAAAATCTATTGTTTGGATGTTGAATATCATCTCTGCACCTGAGGAAATGATGATTAAGCTTCATGAGTAAAGGGTAATTGCACTTTCGCCAATAGCTTTGTCGCCAGTCTAAGTGGAGTTTTAAGTCTTTTGGAGCTGGTCTTTGCAACCAACCTGCAAGTCTAAATTCAGGTCTGGTTAATACCTATTGAATAACAGCCTTTAATGGGCCTGATGCCGCCTCTTTTTTAGTGATTTTTTTGGGGACTTTACAAGGTTAAAATCGGACACTTGAATGTTTCAATTAAACTGTCACAGCTTTATCTTCTCGATCACGTTTTTAAATCAAATAAACCAGTTTGGATGAGCTTCATGGGTAAAGGGTAATTGCACCAAATCTTTGCAACTTTTGGCCCCGTTCCTCTTTTTCCACCAATAGTTTTGTTGCCAGTCCAAATTGATCCATTTGCAGCTTTTTCGACTTCATTCCAACTTATTATAACAAGTTTCGCACATATTGTGTGGAAATTATGGACAATAGACCTCATTTGTAGCTCATTTTTGAGTTAATGCTGGTCTAAACAGGAGGGTTAAGTCTTCATAAATCAACCTGCAAGTCTAAACTCAGGTCTGATTACTGCTTAATTAAATGGGCCTGATGCTGCCTCTTATTAAAGGTTAAAATCTGATACCTGAATGTTTGAATCAAATCTTTTAGTGAGTCTTGAGCTGAAGCAGTTTGTGGAATAATCTGTTAGTCGATTTGTCAGAAACCTTCATCTGAAGTCATTTTTTAGGGGAAAAAAAAAAGGGTCAAATTCTCTGTTTACTGAAACGATGGAAAACCGTGTGAAAAAGCGTCGTTCACTTGATGTTTTCAGTCACAAGATCGTCATTTATTCACTCAGTTTTTCTACCGATACACTAACTTTTCCACATTTAACGTAGTGTAAGAAGATTTCCCATCGTATCCAACTGCTGGCGTGACGTTTAAAGCAGGGGTGTCAAATTAATTTTCATTCAAGGGCGACATACAGACCAATTTGATCTCATGTGGGCCGGAGGCAAAGAAGGAAGGAAGGAAGGAAGGAAGGAAGGAAATCAGAAGGGAAGGAAGAAAAGACAAGCAAAAGGAAGGAGGGAAGAAAGGTAGGAAAGACAGACAGTGAAGGAAGGACAGACAGACGGAAGGAAGGAAAGAAGGAAGGACAGACAGAAGGGAGGAAGGAAGGGAGGAAGGAAGGAAGAACAGAAGGAAGGAAGGGAGGAAGGAAGAACAGAAGGAAGAAAGGGAGGAAGGACAGACAGAAGGAAGGAAGAACAGAAGGAAGAAAGGGAGGAAGGACAGACAGAAGGAAGGAAGAACAGAAGCAAGAAAGGGAGGAAGGACAGACAGAAGGAAGGAAGAACAGAAGGAAGAAAGGGAGGAAGGACAGACAGAAGGAAGGAAGGAAGGAAGAAAGGAAGGAAGGAAGGAAGGAAGGAAGAACAGAAGCAAGAAAGGGAGGAAGGACAGATGTAAGGAAGGACAGAAGGAAGAAAGGCAGGAAGGAACGAAGAAAGGAAAAAGGGAAGGTAGGAAGGAAGGACAAGAACACAGGATGGCAAGTGGGCCGGATCACACCTCTTGGCGGGCCGAACCTGGCCCCCGGGCCGCATGTTTGACACCCCTGGTTTAAAGGAATCACCGTAACTTATAACTTCTACTTTTAACACATCACAGAAGACCATCTTGTTCTTCTGAGCTGATTTTTTTTCTCTCTCTCCATTTAATCAATTTTAAAACATGTGTCGTGGCTTTTTAGAGCCGCTCTGTCACGCTGATGAATAGACTCAAACACACACAAAGACCTCAGTGTGCTCCTCTTCCTCCTCTCCTCTTCTTCTCTCTTTCTTCTTCTCACCGATCCCTCCATCAGCAGCAGGGAGGGGAAGGGGAAGGGGAAGCATTAAAACCGGAGCAGGCCATTCACTCACTGAGCAGCAGCAGCCTTATGTAACCTTATGTAAAGCAGGATTAAGACGAGGTGAAGAAGAAGAGGAAGAAGAAGAAGAAGAAGAAGAAGAAGAAGGAGAAGTAGAAGAAGAAGAAGAAGAAGAAGGAGAAGTAGAAGAAGAAGAAGAAGAAGAAGAAGAAGAAGAAGAAGAAGAAGAAGAAGAAGAAGAAGAAGCCTGTTGTTGCAGTTACACTTTCCTTCTTCCTCCTTCCCTCCCTTCCCC
>NC_070601.1:2229644-2249644 GCF_027409825.1 Scomber japonicus
GAGGAAGGAAGGAAGGAAGTGAGGAAAGAAGTGAGGGAGCGAAGAAAGAGGGAAGAAGGAAGGAAAGAAGGAAGGAAGGAGGGAAGGAAGGAAGGAAAGAATGATGGAAGGAAGGAATAGAAGGAGGAAGCAAGGGAGGAAGGAAGGAAAGAAGGACAGAGGAAAGGAGGGAGGAAGGAAAGGAAGGAAGGTAGGAAGGAAGGAAGGAAGGTAGGAAGGAAGGAAGGAACAGTTATAAACAGATGACACAAAGCTTAAAGTTTTATTTTCTATAACTGGAGCTTGAACATATTTTTGGCAGCAGCCTCTCAGCCTCACGCAGCAGCAGGTCCGGGTAACGGTGATGTAATTGATTGTGTCATCATCATCATCATCATCATCATCTTCGCGCGGCTGTTACTCAGCGGAGTCACGGACGGTTCTGGCGTCAGTCACGACTCGCATGTTGTCGGTGAAATCTGTGGTGTGACGCATCGACAGTCAGATGGTTTCACGCTGTCAGTAAAAACCTTCTTTATCTTCTTACTAAAGGAAGGAAGGAAGGAATGAGGATGGAAAGGATTAAGGAGGGAGGGAGGGAAGAAAAGAGGAAGGAAGGGAGGAAAGAAAGGAGTAAGGAGGGAGGGAGGAAAAGAGGAAGAAAGTAAGGAGAAAAGGAAGGAAAGGAGGAAGGAAGGAAGGAAGGAATGAGGATGGAAAGGATTAAGGAGGGAGGGAGGGAAGAAAAGAGGAAGGAAGGGAGGAAGGAAAGGAGTAAGGAGGGAGGGAGGAAAAGAGGAAGAAAGTAAGGAGAAAAGGAAGGAAAGGAGGAAGGAAGGAAGGAAGGAAGGAATGAGGATGGAAAGGATTAAGGAGGGAGGGAGGGAAGAAAAGAGGAAGGAAGGGAGGAAGGAAAGGAGTAAGGAGGGAGGGAGGAAAAGAGGAAGAAAGTAAGGAGAAAAGGAAGGAAAGGAGGAAGGAAGGAAGGAAGGAATGAGGATGGAAAGTATTAAGGAGGGAGGGAGGGAAGACAAGAGGAAGGAAGGGAGGAAGGAAAGGAGTAAGGAGAGAGGGAGGAAAAGAGGAAGAAAGGGAGGAAAGAAAGGAGTAAGGAGGGAGGGAGGAAAAGAGGAAGAAAGTAAGGAGAAAAGGAAGGAAAGGAGGAAGGAAGGAAGGAAGGAATGAGGATGGAAAGGATTAAGGAGGGAGGGAGGGAAGAAAAGAGGCAGGAAGGGAGGAAGGAAAGGAGTAAGGAGGGAGGGAGGAAAAGAGGAAGAAAGTAAGGAGAAAAGGAAGGAAAGGAGGAAGGAAGGAAGGAAGGAATGAGGATGGAAAGGATTAAGGAGGGGAGGGAGGGAAGAAAAGAGGAAGGAAGGGAGGAAGGAAAGGAGTAAGGAGGGAGGGAGGAAAAGAGGAAGAAAGTAAGGAGAAAAGGAAGGAAAGGAGGGAGGAAGGAAGGAAGGAATGAGGATGGAAAGGATTAAGGAGGGAGGGAGGGAGAAAAGAGGAAGGAAGGGAGGAAGGAAAGGAGTAAGGAGAGAGGTGAGGAAAGAGGAAGAAAGGGAGGAAAGAAAGGAGTAAGGAGGGAGGGAGGAAAAGAGGAAGAAAGTAAGGAGAAAAGGAAGGAAAGGAGGAAGGAAGGAAGGAAGGAATGAGGATGGAAAGGATTAAGGAGGGAGGGAGGGAAGAAAAGAGGAAGGAAGGGAGGAAAGAAAGGAGTAAGGAAGTTTCATGCTGTCAGTAAAAACCTTCTTTATCTTCTTACGATGAGATGTTAGAAAGCAGCTGAGTCCAAGTTTAATACTGAAACTTCACTTTTTGCTCAGTTTGCAGTTTCTAACTCCAAATTATTTAACTTCATCTTCAACAAAGTGTGAAAATGTAAATTTAAATGATTCAAATGACTAACAGTCAACTTTTACTGAGTTATTCTTTAACCCTCCTGTTGTCCTCGAGTCAAGGAAGGAAGGGAAGGAGAGAGGAAAGGAGGGAGGGAGGGAGTAAGGAAGGAAGGGAGGAAGAAGGAAGGAAAGGAGGGAGGGAGGGAGGGAGGGAGGAGGAAGAAGGAAGGAAAGGAGGGAGGAAGGCAGGAAGAAGGAAGGAAAGGAGGGAGGGAGGGAGGGAGGGAGGGAGGAAGAAGGAAGGAAAGGAGGGAGGAAGGCAGGAAGAAAGGAAAGAAGGAAGGGAGGAAGGAAAGGAAGGAGGGAAGGGAGTAAGGAAGGAAGGAAGAAGGAAGGAAAGGAGGGAGGAAGGGAGGAAGAAGGAAGGAAAGGAGGGAGGGAGGGAGGATAGAAGGAAGGAAGGGAGGAAGAAGGAAGGAAAGGAAGGAGGGAGGAAGGAGGGAAGGAAGGGAGGGAGGAAGAAGGAAGGAAAGGAGGGAGGAAGGGAGGAAGAAGGAAGGAAAGGAGGGAGGGAGGGAGGAGGGAAGGAAGGAAGGAAAGGAGGGAGGAAGGAAGGGAGGAAGAAGGAAGGAAAGAAGGGAGGAAGAAGGAAGGAAAGAAAGGAGGAAGGAAGGGAGGAAGAAGGAAGGAAAGAAGGGAGGAAGAAGGAAAGAAAGAAAGGAGGGAGGAAGGAAAGAAGGGAGGAGGAAGGAAGGAAAGGAAGGAGGAAGGAAAGAAGAGAGGAAGAAGGAAGGAAAGGAAGAAGAGAAGGAAAGAAGGAGGGAAGAAATGGGGATGGAGGACATACAGACGGAAGGAAGGGAGGAGGGAAGGAAACAAGGACAGAGGAAAGAAGGAAGGGAGGAAGGGATGAAGGAAGGAAAGAAGGACAGAGGAAAGAAGGAAGGGAGGAAGGTAGGTAGGAAAGAAAGACAGAAGGAGGGAGGAACAACATGAGAGTCGATTAATCAGCTAATAGTTTCAGCAGCGACGCTTAAAGAGGTGAAAATAGCAGATTAAATGCCGACTCAGCAGTTTCTGATACTCCAGATTATTAATTAACCGAATCCTGAGCCAGCATATGGTGAACCAGACACCAGCTGATGAGGAAGCAGGAAACAAGTTCAGAAGGAAACCCGTCGAAAAACCCGTCTGACCGTCTGACCCTCCGAGGATTAACACAGCTGGACGTCGCTGCACAGACACAAATCTGAAAAAAAGGAAGGAAGGAATGAGGATGGAAAGGATTAAGGAGGGAGGGAGGGAGAGAAGAAAAGAGGAAGGAAGTAAGGAGAGAAGGAAGGGAGGAAGAAATGAAGGAAGTACGGAGAGAAGGATGGGAGGAAAGAAGGACGGAAGAAAGGAATGAGGAGGGAAAGGGGTAAGGAAGGAGGGAGGAAAAGAGGAAGGAAGTAAGGAGAGAAGGAAGGAAGGAAAGGATTAAGGAGGGAGGGAGGGAGGAAAAGAGGAAGGAAGGAAGGAAGGAAAGGAGTAAGGAGGGAGGGAGGAAAAGAGGAAGAAAGTAAGGAGAGAAGAAAGGAAAGGAGGAAGGAAGGAAGGAAGGAATGAGGATGGAAAGGATTAAGGAGGGAGGGAGGGAAGAAAAGAGGAAGGAAGGGGGAAGGAAAGGAGTAAGGAGGGAGGGAGGAAAAGAGGAGGGAAGTAAGGAGAGAAGTAAGGAATTAGGAAGGAAAGAGTAAGGAGGGAGGGAGGAAAAGAGAAAGAAAGTAAGGAGAGAAGGAAGGAAAGAAGGAAGGAAGGAAGGAAGGAATGAGGATTTCTTCCTTCTCCTTCTTGTCCTTCCTTCCTTCCTTCCTTCTTTCCTTCCTTTTAATGATCCGGCCCACATGAGATCAAATTGGTCTGTATGTGGCCCTTAAATGAAAATGAGTTTGACTCCCCTGGTTTAAAGTGTCGTAATGGTTAAATGAGCTCAGTGCTCGTAAAGAGAAGAGGATAATTTGGATCATCATGAGTCACCGGGTTATGAAACGTCTGTGTGCTCTGAGCGTTTAAAGAAAATCATCTCACATCAGGAGACAAGAAACCATAAAAACTAAGAGACAATCATCTCCTTCTTCTGTGAGTGACTGGAATAAAAGAGGAAGGAAGTAAGGAAGGAAGGAAGGAAGGAAGGAAGGAGAGAAGGAAGGAAGCTGAACACCCGTCCTGTTGCTTCCTGTCCCTCCCTCCCTCCTTAATCCTTTCCTTCCTCATTCCTTCCTTCCTTCTCTCCTTACTTCCTTCCTCTTTTCCTCCCTCCTTCCTTACTCCTTTCCCTCCTCATTCCTTTCTTCCGTCCTTCTTTCCTCCCTTCCTTCTCTCCGTACTTCCTTCAGAGTGTTTATAGCTGTCCAGTAGCTCACACACACACAAATACATTAATAAAGAAATACACATATACAAAGACATTGAAGTTAAAAAAGCGAGGGTAAGAGAAATTAAAAAGCAGCAAAAAAACTCAATAAATATGTGAATATATGTATGTGACTATGTGAGACAGTTAAGAGGAGGGAAAATATTGCACACTATAAAATAAAGAAGAATTTAATTTTACGTCAAAATAAATAAAGTAAAATAGAATAAAAAAGACTATAAACTAAAGCTAAGACTTTGCATTTCCACCTTTACTTCCATGTGTTCAAACTTCAGTCTCATTATCACAGTGCCTTATAAAATAAAGAAGTATTAAACTTTAAAACATCAAAATAAATAAAGTAAAATAGTCTAAGAGTAATTTAAACCCACAAATGATATAAAAGCTAGAAAAAGTTCAAGTTAGAGCAGAAAAATCCACTTTTTAGGCAGAATAAAGAAAAGAAAAGCACATTTAAAGTCTTTATTTAATCTAAAATATCAGTTTTGGCATCAAAAAACCTTCATTAAACCCGATAAAAACCTATTTTTACTGCTTGTGAATTCATTAACACACCAAACTAAATAAAGCCTAGAGACTTCTTTGTCTTCAGATTATCAAACCATGAGTTCAAACTTCAGTCTGAGTCTCAAAACACATTTTAATGCAAAGTGTAAAGGAGGCTCATGAATGCATCACTGTTGAACATCCGACTCTTCCTGCAGGCCTCGAACGCATCATCAACCTGTGTGGACTCCAAAAACCAAAACTCATCTGGATTAGAGCAGGAAGTCTCAGTCGGCTGTTATATAAAGGCAGCATACGGTGGGAGCTGAGCGGTAGTATAAGGTTAATGATGTAGGTCAGAAGCTGAGTGCATGAGCTCTCATCCGTATTAATACACTCACTTTTCTTTATTCATGGAGAGCCTTTTGTCTGCGGCTCGGCAGCGGCAGCCGCGGCCGCCGAGTTCAGAGTGATGATGTCAGCAGTGGGAACGGCTGCACATCTGTGTCAGTGTGTCTGGGTCCTATTGACTGATCCACACACACACACACACACACACACACACACACACACACACACACACACACACGGTTTAAACCCTTTTTCAAACCGGAGCGCTCTGTGTTCGAGAGGTTTTTGTCCTCGTTCAGACGTCAGAGAGAGAGAGACGAGGTCGTGCGGTTTCCATTGTGTCTGAACAGCAGCTGATCGATTCAAAAGGTCACAAAAGACTTTTCATTTATCACACGGAGGCTAAATTTGGCGTTTTTGTGCTATTTTAGGCTAAAGGATAGAAAGTCACAGCAGAGGGGGGCGCGTAGGGGGGGGCCTCAGTTTCTGACTGATAATCAGACTGAATTTGAGTTAATAATTCAGTCTGACACATAGACTGTATAAAAGAAATGGACGTAACATCCGTGACGTCACCCATTGGTTTGTGGACTGCTGCTCGGAAGCCAATAGTTTCTAATCTAGGCAGCGCCATCTTGAAAATTTCAGGTGCATGCTGGGAAAAATAAAAACACGGATTCTACTTATATGGGCATGAGGCGGGGCCATGGGCGGACCGGGGAGGTTGCTATGGTTGCGAGGGCTGGATCTCAAGGACATTGGTCAATCAACCTGTCAATCAGGAAGTAGCCACGCCCCCTAATGCATACCCTGCTTTATCGTCACATATAAAATCAGGGAGGCCAAAATGTCCCAAATGAACATCATACTGCATTGAAGAAGGCTTTAAACTAGCGATTGAGACCATAAACACATTTTGAAAACGTTTACTGAGGTTAGAAATCAAGTGAGAAGTTGGTGAATTCTCCATTGACTTGTATAGAGACGGTCGCCCCCTGGTGGCCTTTTGATAGAATGCAGCTCTAAGTTACTTCCTGGTTGGCCTCATTTCAGAGGACAGGACATTTTCAGTTGGATGTAGCTCTAAAACAGTTTAATCGATAAATTATATTCTTAGATTAATTAGCAGAAATATATATATATATAGTAAAAAAATAATAAGTAACCAAATCCTGTTAATTAAATAATGAATAGATATAAAATAATCAAAAATAAACTATAGATTCAGTCATTTGGTTGATAGAAACAAGCTGATTTTGGTGTGTGAGTGTCTTTAAAAAGCTCCTACAGCAACACACACACACACACACACACGCACACACACACACACACACACACACACACACACACACACACACACACACACACACACACACGCACTCTCTAACATATAGGAACACATTCAGAGGGAAACAGACGAAGTCACTGATTGGCTCCCCCACTGTTGCTATGGGAGTTTAAGCTGCTCTCCCATTGGTCAGGCGTTGGACGGAGGCCGACTGCCAGGCTGTCTGTCAGCATCCCGCCGTTGACATGGCAACAGACAGGAAGCAGGCAGAGTCAGGAGGAGGTGAATGGTGCTGTTGTTGTTGTTATTGCAGAAGAAGAAGAAGAAGAAACTGCTCTGTCGTTCATTTCCTCTTTTTTTTTTCTCTCACAAGCTGATCCGAAAAAAAGAAAAAACTGCGCAATTTTTTGATCTGTAGGACAAAATAGCTTAATGCCTCTACACACACACACACACACACACACACACACACACACACACACACACACACACACACACACACACACAGCAGGGTCACTCGGCAGCGACCAGCTAATCCTCTCCACCAAAAGATGATTATTAATGTTTAGATTAAAATGTAGAAAGAATATGTTTGTGTGTGTGTGTGTGTGTGTGTGTGTGTGTGTGTGTGTGTGTGTGTGTGTGTGTGTGTGTGTGTGTGCCTCTTCCTGCTGACTGTTTCCATTATATTAAATTGCAACCACACACTCTGATGCTCCATAAAAAGATAAAAAACCTTTACAGATTTCACTCAGGAGGGTTACTGAATACATATATTGCTGTTTTTAATTCTTTAAAATCAATATTTTGTTCTATATTTAGTAAATAAATCATGATGTGAGCTTAAATGGAGTCACAGTACCAATTAAACTCACTTTATTCATCAATTATCTTTATTTTATATTCCAACATCTACATGAACTAATGAATACATTTTCAGATGAGAGATAAATGTTGGTTTATAAGAAATGATCTCCCTTATAAATCATGTCAGTATCCATGAAGAAGGAAGGAAGGACGGAATGAAAGGAGGGAGGAAGGGAGGAAGAAGGAAGAAAAGGAGGAAGGAAGGAAGGAATGAAGGAAGGAAGGAAAGGAAAGAGGAATGAAGGGAGGAAAGGAAAGGAAAGAAGGAAGGGAGGAAGGAAGAAGGAATTAAAGGAAGGAGGAATGAAGGGAGGAAAGGAAAGAAGGAAGGGAAGAAGGAAGGGAGGAAGGTAGGGGGAGAAAGAAAGAGAGAAGGAGGGAGGAAGGACAGAAGGAAGGAAAGGAAGGAGGAATGAAGGGAGGAAAGGAAAGAAGGAAGGGAGGAAGGAAGGGAAGAAGGAAGGGAGGAAGGTAAGGGGGAGAAAGAAAGAGAGAAGGAGGGAGGAAGGATAGAAGGAAGGAAGGAACAGTCAAAACAGACGGGTTTAATTTGACCCGGGAGAACGACACAAAGGTTAAATAAAACTTCTGAGACTCCTCGCGGCTCTTTTCTCGATTCCTGTCTGAAGAGCTTTATCCTCACTTCTCCTTTTCTCTATTTCCTTCCCTCCATCTCTGTTTAACCACCACCCCCCCCCCCTCCCCCGGGGGGGCGGACAATAATTAGTTTGTGTCACATAGGAGAGGTGAAACAGGTCCGACTGGTTTGACAAAGAGCTGAGGTGTTAAAGCTACACTCTGACTCTTTATTATATGTCTGACCTCTCTAAGAAGGGAGGGAGGGAGGGAGGAAGGAAGGAAGGAAGGAAGGAAGGAGGGAGGGAGGGAAGGAGGGAAGGAAGGAAGGAAATACAGGAGGGAAGGAAAGAAGGAAGGAAAGGAAAGTATTCTGATTCTGAAAAGAAGGAGAAGGATACAGGAAGGAAGGAAGGAAGGAAGGATGGAAGGAAGGGAATACAGGAAGGAAGGAAGAGAAGAAGGAAGGAAGGATGGAAAGAAGGAAGGAAGGAAAGGAAAGTATTCTGATTCTGAAAAGAAGGAGAAGGAGACTGGAAGGAAGGAAGGAAGGGAATACAGGAAGGAAGGAAGGAAGGGAATACAGAAGGAAGGAACGAAGGAAGGAAGGAACGAAGGAAGGAAGGAAGGAAGGAAAGTTACATAAAAACACACTAAACTGTGTAACAGTAAAATATTCAGTATAATAAAGTTAAACTTCACTGTGAGACACCTGTTAGATATTTAACTCTGTGTTTCAGGCTTTAATCAGAGTGAGGGTGTTAGGAACGTCATTGACTGGAAAACACACAGAGAGAGATGTGTTTGCTTTGTGCCCCCCGCCCCCGCCCCACCCGACCCCCCCTTCCCATTTAAACACCTCCTGATCAAACAAAAGGAGAGAGAGAGAGAGGGAGAGGGAGAGGGAGAGGGATAGGGAGGGAGAGAGGCTTTGATCGCCCTCGCCCTCCCCGCTGTTGTCTGTGAGCTATTATTATCTGCTTGTTTCCGCCGTCAGGGGAGCGACGCCAAAACTCTGTGTGTGTATGTACGGACACACAATCTGCTTTACATGGCAGCAGGTTGGAAAGCTGTGTTATTAACCATGGGGGGGGCGGGATGGGCGGGAGGGGTGGGAGGCAGGGTGGGGGGGCGGGAGGGGCATTTTCGGGATGTTGGCAGTGATGAGCTGGAGTGGGTTTTTTTTTTATAGTTTAGCTTATTACATTCAAATTACAGTAAATCCACTCTGTAAAACTGCAATAATCAGATTATATGTTTAGTTTCCAGTCAGATTTTTATATTAAGAAGCAGAGATTGTAAAAAATAAGCTTTATTTTTGTCCTGAAGGTGTTAATAAGCAACACTTTGTTACTAAAAGACTGAAATGTGTGAAAAAAACCATGTTAATATAATAGTTTTAGAACAGTTTTTCCTCAATAAGTCCTTTTTTAACATGATAGTGGTTGTAATTGTCGAGAAGTCTCTTTGAATGCTGATGGTTATGCTCAGTTCTGAAGTTCTGAAGTCCTGGGTGTCCGAGGGGCCTTGAACGCACCACCTGTATCACCATAACAATTCTGCATCATTTAAACAACTTTAAGACTAATTTCAAGTTTTTCTCAAGAAATGTTCTTATTTTCTGGGCTCTGTGTCGAGATTAGGTCTTATTGTTAATTAACTTTAAGCAGATGGATTAAAAAACAGAAGCTCTGTCACATATCAGGTCAGTTTTGGGTTGTGATGCGTCTGCTCCTCATAGTTTGGAAGTGTTATACAGAGGTTAAGTTTAGGGGGAAAATGGAGTTGGAGGTGTTGCTATGGAGACAGAAACTCTCTGGTTAAATTATTTGAGACTTAAAAAGTATATTTTTTGTCCAATAAGTGTGTACTAATTGCTGCTACACTTTCTTTCAGTTTTGACGTCGCTTTTGGTGTTGATGTTCTGTCTTTATAAAACAAAAAAAGGTGATATATTTTACCTTTTTTTTCTCTTCCCTCTCTTCTGTCTCCATCTGCAGGTGAAGCCATGTGGCTGGGTGGTGCTTCATAGCCTCCCCTGCCCTTCACCTCCCACCTGATCACCTCTCATTCTCCATCTCTCCCCTCCCATCTCTTCTCTCTCTTTCTCTCTTTCTCTCTCTCCTCCCGTTGCCATGACAACCACCCTGGAGACGCTGCTGGCCCAGCCCGAACAGGAGCTAAGCCCCGAGCGGCTGAGCGGCTGCGAGGAGGCCTCCAGCGGCCGCTATAAGGTGGTTCCCTCCGTCGTCTGCTCCATGTGCTGCCTCTTCGGCATCATTTACTGCTTCTTTGGTGAGTCAGCTCTCTACATCCCTCGACAGGAAACAAGATTCATCTTCAATTGTTGGCAAAATATGTATAAAGTCACATTGTTTCAGTTGCATGTTGGATATTTTGGACAGTGGACATAAAATACTGAAGACTTTAGATCAAATGTGGACCAGATCATTAAAAGGAAGGAAGGAAGGAAGGAAGGAAGGAAGGAAGGAAGGAAGGAAGGAAGGAAGGAAATTAGGAAGGAAATGAGGAAGGAAATGAGGGAGGGAGGTAGAGAAGATGGAAGGAAGAGAGGGAGGGAGGAAGGGAAGATGGAAGGAAGGAAGGGGGGGAGGGAGGAAGAGAAGATGGAAGGAAGGGAGGGAGGGAGGAAGGAAGGAAGGAAGGAAGGAAGGAAGGAAGGAAAGAAAGAAGGAAGGAAATGAGGAAGGAAATGAGGGAGGGAGGTAGAGAAGATGGAAGGAAGAGAGGGAGGGAGGAAGGGAAGATGGAAGGAAGGAAGGGGGGGAGGGAGGAAGATAAGATGGAAGGAAGGAAGGGAGGGAGGGAGGAAGGAAGGAAGGAAGGAAGGAAGGAAAGAAGGAAGGAAGGGAAGATTGAAGGAAGGAAGGAAGGGAGGAAGGAAGGAAGGAAGGAAAAGAAGAAAGGAAGAAAAGACAGATGGAAAGGAAGGAAGGAAGGAAGGGGGGGAGGGAGGAAGATAAGATGGAAGGAAGGAAGGGAGGGAGGGAGGAAGGAAGGAAGGAAGGAAGGAAGGAAGGAAGGAAAGAAGGAAGGAAGGGAAGATTGAAGGAAGGAAGGAAGGGAGGAAGGAAGGAAGGAAGGAAAAGAAGAAAGGAAGAAAAGACAGATGGAAAGGAAGGAAGGAAGGAAGGAAGGAAGGAAGGGAAGACAGAAAGGATCTGTCCTTTCTGTCTGAAGGAAGGAAGGAAGGAAGGAAGGACAAATGGAAGGAAAGAAGGAAGGAAGGAATGAATGGAAGGATCGGAAGGAAAGAGGGAATGAAGGAAAGAAGGAAGGAAAAAAAGACAGAAAGGTAGGAAGGACAGAAAGAAGGAAGGAAGGAAGGAAGTAAAAGAAGGAAGGAAGGAAAACATTAGATGCTTTAGCTTTATTAAAGATGTATACTTATGTGAGTGCTCCTGAATAAATATGAGTGTTTGCATCTCATATTGATTTTGAGTTACCGTAATAACTGTAATAGATGCATCTATTTCTGTCCTCGGTCTCAGACATCACAGCAGGGACTGAGAGCTTTTTAAACCTCCCACAGATGATCTCAGTGGGTTTATTTATCACACGTTGTCCTGACAGGAAACGTAAAGATTATCATCAGCAGCAGCCGCCACCATCATCACAGACACTTTATACTGGAAATGTCCAGATAAGATGACAGGAAGCAGTGACACAGGACGCCAACTCCTGATGTTAATGTCAGGAAATGATGACGAAGTTTGAAAATGGATGCTAACCCAAATATATCTGAAACTTGAGCTCTTATAAATGCTGATTATAAGAGTTTCATTATGTTCAAGTATGGATTATTATCGTCATGGTTACAGTTTCAACAGAACAATGCTTGTAGGCAGCAGCTTTCTGTGTCGTTCCTTATGACAACGTTTCTTCCTCCTCCTGCAGGTTATCGGTGCTTCAAGGCGGTGATGTTCCTGACGGGCCTGATGTTCGGCTCCGTCGTCATCTTCATGCTCTGCTACAAGGAGCGCGTGCTGGACACCCAGCTGAGCGTGGAGGCCTCGGTGGGCATCGGCCTGGGCATCGGCACGCTCTGCGGCCTGGTCACCATGCTGGTCCGCAGCGTGGGCCTCTTCATGGTGGGCCTGCTGCTGGGCCTGCTGGTCGCCGTGGCCACGCTGGTAGGCATGGAGGAGCTTTCCGACAGCCCGCCGCGCTCCGTCTGGGTGCCTCTGGGCGTGCTGCTTGGCCTGGGCATGCTCTTTGCCGTGCTCACACTGCAGTGGCAGCGCCTCTTCACCACGCTGTCCACGGCGATGTTCGGGGCGGCCGTCATCACCGTGGCGTTGGACTACTTCGTGGAGCTCTTCGCCCTGGTGCTGTACATGTACGAGCGGCTGAAAGCGGCGCCTGGAAAGCCGGTGTGCTGGCTCACGTGGGTGGTGCTCGGGGTGTGGCCCGCCCTCACCCTGCTGGGCGTCATAGTCCAGTGGAAGGTGACCGCTGAGGGTTACTCCCATACCAAAGGTGAGGAGCAGCACTAGTGATGCATGTCATGTTATTCATCTCAGTGTGGTTAGAATCACTTTTAACCACCAAGAAAGTCCTTTCCTTCCTCTTTGAGGCCATTGACCCTCATGTTTAACAGACCTCATTTGTTCCAAACTTTTCTTTAAAAACCTGTTAGAGACTCATTCTGTTTGTATACAAGATGAAAAAATGAAACTTCAAAAACATCTCCAGCAGGATGTCAGCAGTGATTTGTGTTATTCTTCGTTTATACACTAGCACAACCTGTATCCATAGCAACCATACCACAAGCTGATGGTCTGTCTGTGCATTACATGCCTCATACAAGTGGTAAAGATTGTCCAAAAAGTTAAATGGGACCAGATATCATGACATGATCTCTGCCAAATGGTTGAGCAGACCTACAAAGGTTAAAAAAGTGTTTCAAAATCAAACAGCTGTGTGTGTTCAGCAAAGTCTGATGTAATGAACCTGCTTTGAAGGAGTTCCTCAGGACTCCTCGTGTTGGTAAGAAGCAGTGAATCCATCCAGCGGGGGCCGACTGTGTTCATTAACATTTAGATTATCTTTAGATGTTAACGAGGAAACGACACTCAGTGAGTCTCGTCTTGTTCCCGCAGTGATCATCAGCCGGCAGCAGAGGAGGATGCAGGTGATGAGGATTCGACAACGAGACGACCGCTATCGCAACAAGAAGAAGAAGAAGCAGCAGCACGGCGGCTCGTCCCACCATCAGCACCAGGCCAAGCATCTGCAACAGGAGCCCGCCTACCGCCGCAAGCCCAACCCCATCCGCCGCTACGACACCGACGTCCTCTCGCCGGTAAGGAGCTGTGAAGATGGCTGAGGCGGTGTTTAGATAGACACATATGACACTGGGTCGAAATTACGCCGAACCATTGCTTTAACTTTCTTTCTTTCTCTTCAGAGCTACATCCAGAGTTTCAGAGAGCGGCAGGTGCAGGCTCAGCCCTTCCCGAGCCGGCTGGTCGGCGGGCCTCACGCCGTGGTGGATGTGGGCTACGACTGCGGCTCCACGACGCCCCTCACTGGCGCCGCGGGACCTTCGCTACGGGTTTGATCCCCTCCTCCAACCCCCACCCCCTCCTAGACGCCTGAACGCACCACTCAACAGGGAGATACATGACTCTACAATCACTTACCCACCTGGGTGAAATCACGTCTGTGCTTGAACAAACACCACTGGGGTTTTAAATGCAAAGATTCTGGGTTTAAACACACACCGTCTGGGTTTAGCCTCACCTCTGTACAGTATGTTTGTCGGGCTGGATTTACCCACAATGCAAAACAAGTTTAACCCTTTACTAAATAAATTTTGGACTGTGAGACTCTGTTCTCCTCGTGGCTACCCCCCCGCTGGGAGCCGTCAATTATGGTGCAGAGGTCTGTCGTACCTCCTTTCACAATCTTTCAATAGATACAAACGCACAGATGCATGCATGCACTTACACACTACACACACACACACACACACAAACACACAAACACACACACACTGCAGCTATGATCTTAAGGGTTGACGTGGAAACACCTGAAGCAGCCTGGGGATCAGCAGGTTCTCACACAGGCATTGTGTAAAAAAAAAACTGTCATCCCGCAGTAGACCTCGGAGAAACCCAACGAAGATCATCTCTAAAGGGAAGTAAGAGCCCCTTCAATGCAAACCGGGGTCCGTTTTTTGCTTTCTGTGCCATCTGGACTACAAAAAACCCTCCAAAAATGGGGAGAGACATGTTTAACGTCCTTTTTAAAGATGGGGAAACCCTTCGTCAACCTTGGTGCTGGACGATGCACCTCTTCAAGCATCGAACTGCTCGTCGAAGGCCGGGGGATTCTGCTTTAACAGGTGCCTTGGTGCCCCTCCTCGGACTGCGCCGCTCAGCGACAGGAAGGGGGGTTACTGACAGATCTCCGAAGAATGGCTTGTTTTTTTGCATTTAAATGTGATCACAGAAGGAGAAGCGACAAACAGGGTAAAAAAAAATGTCGGGGAGTCGAGTTGGCTTGTCGCCTTCACAGATGCCTGGAAATATGAGGAAGGTTTTTGCGAGAAAAAGCCATATTTACACTGGCACCTCATGAGAGATTTCACCAAATCAACACATATGTAGAAAGATTTAGAAGATTTCCAAGTGTTGGAAAACTCAATCCATGATTATTTAACATCCTGAAAGAGATTATTCATGCTGCTAAGCAGAGTCGTAGTAATATATTTATTCCAAAAGCTCAAAATAAATAATTTATCCTGCTTTCCCTTTAAAATCAGATGAGTTTGGGATGTTTTTCACTCTTTCTACCATCTAATATTGAGAGAAACTTACAAGCTAAAGCTGTATTTGCTCTGGTAGAAGAAATACATTGATTTAAAACATTACACATTTAAAAGAATCAGCAACTTTCCAAAGACTTAATGAATTAACTTTATATTGGCCCGTTTTATTGCAGTTATTACAGTTTTACATATTGTATAAAGTCTTTAAAAGTCTTTTTAAAAGAGTCAATTGACTAAATATGAAATGATGTTTTAAATCTGTCTGCTACTTCATGGGGGGAAAACACACAAAGAAAACCACCTTCATGTTCGTCTGCAGGTAGTCTTGACATTTTTCTTGGTGGCTCAAAACTGAAAAAAGAAAACGCAGTGGAGAAGTTTCTGGCACAACTTCTGAGGTGAATGGAGATAATCCAGAACAACTTTATTTGGGTTGTGAGGTCGGAAAAATAAAGTTGTTTTTATATACTATAAGTGCTGCTGGAGATTTTACCTTTTATTTTACTTCTGAGATCAGATTCAACAGCCATCATCTGAGAAATCATCGAGACACCTTCTAACTTTAGCTCCATTTGCTGTTGTGGTGTTATAAAGCAATGCAATGCAATCTTTAAATCAGTTGTTCCACTTTGAGAAAAATCATTATTATAAGCTCCATTTGCTTTTGCAGAACAGCGCCCCCTTTCTGCAGCAGATTGCATAACAAATACTGGTTAAAAAATGTAGAGAAGTTGATTGAATCTGGCTTAATAACTTCCTAATTATAGCACTTTTAATAAATAAGAGCAGGCTGAGATGTCAGTGTAATTAAGGCTCAGAGAGTTTGAATAATAAAAGCGGACTTGTGGCCATACCAACTTGTACTTAGACTCCTTCCATCATGTGCATTGATTTTTCTTTTATTTGGGGACAAACACAAACATTTTTTTTGTCAACAGTTGGGGAAAAAAATGTGAATAGGTCTTTTATTAACCTTTTTATTATTATTTTTTATTTTTAAGTAAAAGAAAAAACAAAGGAAAAGCGAGCAAAAGGGGGGAATGTAAGGTATGTTTTTATTTTTATTCGTCCTCGTGAAAACCGAAATGCATGACCTCCCACCAAACACCTCCCCCCTTCTTCTCCTCCTTCATGATGTGCATCGATGTGAAATTTGTACATAAAACAGCACTTACTAAATTTTGTTTTTGTTTTTTTTTTTGTTGTGGTTATTTTTTTACCATTTTATTTGTTTTTTTTTTTTTTTTGCATTTGTTTTTTGAATCTAATTTAATTGAGACATGTTTTCTTCTTCTTCTTCTTCTTCTTCTTCTTCTCCAGTCGGATGTATTTATTTGCTGATGATTTTTTAATTTATTTCTCCAAGCCAGTTCTGTAAAGGAGAGTGCAATCTCATCACTGTAGGCCAGTAACTCTATGCTTTTTAAAAGAAAGAAGAAAAAAAAGAACAATTATTATTGAATTATGATTATTAAAGCATGTGTTCCTACGGGCCTGTATACGATCCATGTGTGCGAGTCGTCCTTTGACACAAGAAGTCAGCCAGCGTCAACTTGTAATCCACTTTTATTAGCAAATATATGAAAGTCACAAATGATTACTACTGATATCTGCCTCCTCTTCCTCCTTCTCTTTCTTTCTTATATTGTGTCTCAAATCACATACTTCTATTAGTACACTCTTTTGTCAGGTTTTTTATTAATTTTATGAATGAAGACACCACAACATACCAGGGTGACTAAGGATGTAAAGAAAATAAAAGTAAGTAGGCTAAAAGTCAAAATAAATAAAATAACCATAATATTAAAATCTTGTAAACTTTAAAAGGTTATGTATTGTTGGATTTAAGCTGTAAGTGAGGGGAGAAATATGTATGTTTTGCTTGAAGATTTGGATTTATGGATATAAAAATTTGGATTAAATGATAAACAAATGAATCTAATAAAGCCAAAGCCAAGATTTACTGTCTTTAGTCAGTGAAACCAATAAAATATGGGGTAATTGTCAGTTAGTGAACTCAAAAACGGCCGTTATGATTAGCTAGTTAGCAAGCTAGCATTAAGAAGCCAAAGTCAATAAGCTAGCGTTAAAGAGCTAGCGTTAACGAGCTAGCATTAAGGAGTTAGCATTGACTGTTTTGTCTGTTCTACACTCTTATCTGTTTTGTTTATTATAGTGTATGGCGTCTTCGAGTGCCCAGAGAGGCGTCTTCAAATAAAATGTTATTAATAGTGTTACTATTCTTAACGTTAGCTAGCGTTAACTAGCTAGCGTTATAAGCTACGGTTAATAAGCTAGCGTTAGCGAGCTAACGGGGACAAGCTAGTGTTAGCATTGGCAGTACAAATTCATTATAGACTGCTAAATTAACCCAATAAACCTACTGATGGCTTATATCTGGCAACAGTATGGAGGATGCTTAGTCCTTAGAAACACTGCTAACTGTAGTTATTATAATGTCCTCAGCCGCCATTTTATGTTTAAAAAGTGGTGCATCTCCGCTTGTACTACGTAGCCAAGATGGCGACCGTTGAATGTGAGACGTTTCCATGGTTACAACTTCTTGACCCTTTGCATTATTGTTTACACTTACAGAAGTACAAGATTTGAGACACAGCACTGGTATTTTCTCCTTCACACAACCTCCTCTCCTCCTCTCTTTATCTCTTCAGCTCCAGACACCTTTATTTTAATCTCCTCCATCTCCTCCTCTGTTCTTTTCTATCCTCTCTGCCTCAATAATGTTACTAACTGGACTAAAACAGCGACTCTAACCTTGAGAAACATGACGAAAAACTGCTAAAGAAACAAGAAGATTTCTACCTTTTTTTTTTAAAGTGGATTTATGGAGGATTTGCTCAGTTTGAAGGAGTGAAAGAGCAAAATGTTCTGTTGTATTTAACTTAAATTGCAAATCTCCATTTTATCAAGTCCCTTTTTTATCTATCTGCAATAACCTTTAAACTTATGTGAGGCTAAGGTAAGTTATTCTGTCTTATTTTAAGATTTAAGATGCAGAAAAGTCTTGATTTCTAATATTGTAAAGTAAATAAACTCCTTAAGATTCAGCTAGAGGTTCAAATGATAAGATGGAGATTTGTTTTTTGCACTCTATGTGACATAAATGTATGTTTTATCAGTAAGCAGAGATAAATAACCCCCAGATAAAGTTCCCAGCCTTAAGTTCACAAAAAAGAACAATACAGGCCATAACGAGGAGTTTGTAAAGTCTTTTTTTGGCTTTAAGTTTTTATTTGTGCATCTTTTATTCCTCATCTGTCCATCTCAGGAAAAAGAACAGATGTTTGTTGTTTTTGGGTCGTCTTTTTTTTGGTTTCTTGTCTTCTGCAGATTTTCTTTTCTTTTTCTTTTTTTACATGATGTCTTGCTGGTGCTGTGTCGACTCGCTGACGACCTGGAGGACAGGAAGAAAACACAGAGAGATCAGGAGACAAAGAAAGAAAATGAAGTGATGGAGAACATGTGAGAGTCAACACGTAACACACACACAAGGCATCTGTTTTCATTTCTCTACCTGTATTCTGCATTTTTCGCAGAATACTCCTTTCCTTCCTTCCTTCCTTGCTTCCTTCTTCCTTTCCTCCCTCCCTCCTTACTCCTTTCTTTCCTTCCTTTCTTCCTTCCTTCCTTCCTTCCTTCCTTCCTCCTTTCCTCCCTCCCTCCTTACTCTTTTCCTTCCTCCCTCCCTCCCTCCTTACTCATTTCTTTCCTTCCTTCCTTCCTTCCTTCCTTCCTTCCTTCCTTCCTTTCTCCCTCCTTTCCCCCTCCCTCCTTACACCTTTCCTTCCTCCCTCCCTCCTTACTCCTTTCTTTCTTTCCTTCCTTCCTTCTTTCCTCCTTTCCTTCCTCCTTCCTTCCCTCCTTCCTTCCTTCCTTCCTTCCTTCCTTACTTCCTCCCTTCCTTCCTTCCTCTTTTCCTCCTTACTCCTTCCCTTCCTTCCTTCCTCCTTTCCTTCCTTCTGTCCTTCCTTGACCTGAGGACAACAGGAAGGTTAAATAAATCTCCTTTACATTTATAGCTACAGACATACTTGTGTAATTATATGTTTTATAACTGTATAGATCAGAGGTGTCAAACTCATTTTAGTTCAACCTAATTTAATCTCAAGTGGGCCAAAGCAGTCAAACCATTGCGTAATAACCTATAAATGATATATAATATGCAATCTGATTCAATCTAATACAACAGCTCTGCTTTAAATTCAGCTTTTATGAAGTTTATACATGTTTTAGTTTTTAGTGGTGGTGTACTGACGGTGCATTATATTGACTGGTGTTCCTAATATGTTGCTCTCTCTCATGTATGTTAATGGAGTGGACAAAATAATAGGAACACCAGCCAATATATATAATGAGCAATTTCAACAATATTAATATCAAAGGACAGAGGAAAGAAAGAGAGAAGGAGGGAGGAAAGAAGGAAGGGAGGAAGGAAAGGAAAGGAAGGAGGGAAGAAAAGGAGGGAGGAAGGGAGGAAGAAGGAAGGAAAGGAGGGAGGGTGGAAGGAAGGGAGGAAAGAAGGGAGGAAAGAAGGAGGGAAGGAGGGAGGGAGGGAGCAAGGAAAAGAGGAAGGAAAGAAGGACAGGAAAGAAAGAGAGGAGGGATGGAGGAAAGAAGGAACGGAGGACGGAAGGAGGTAGGGAGGGAGAAAGGAAAAGAGGAAGGAAGGAAAGAAGGACAGAGGAAAGAAAGAGAGAAGGAGGGAGGAAAGGAGGGAAGGAAGGAAGGAAGGAAGGAAGGAAAATATAGTTTTTTTCTCTTATTCTTTCGTCTTTTTTAATGTGCAAACCCTCATCAGTAGAAACACGTAAAAAAATAATCTCACTGCTTTCTCAGATTAGATAAAAACAGACACCCAGAAACAGACAGAACGGTCTGAAGGTCTGGATAAGATGTTCAGTCGTGCAGCTTGTGTGGGTTTTCATGTTTTCATGTTTTCATGTTTTGGTTAGAAGGAGAAGAATGTTTCAGCAAAGATCGAGACGTGAGACAAAAGTCACACAGTAACAGTGACGAGTCTCATCCTGCCCTGCTACGCTTGTTTTCCACAGAAAGATATGTTTGGTTGGACTAGTCTCAGCTTGTGTGTGTCTGTGTGTGTGTGTGTGTGTGTGTGTGTGTGTGTGTGTGTGTGTGTGTGTGTGTGTGAGAGAGCTCATCTGAATAGCTTTCAGACGTCACAGCTGATAAATGAGAAGTTCAAAGGTCACATTTAAGCTTTTAAATCAGGGTGGAAGGAAGGGAGAAAAGAAGGAGGGAAGGAAGGAGGGAGGGAGGAAAGAAGGAAGGAGGGAGGGAGGGAGGAAAGAAGGAAGGAAGGAGGGAGGGAGGGAGGAAGGAAGGAGGGAGGGAGGGAGAAAGGAAAAGAGGAAGGAAGGA